>NC_041386.1:647671896-647711535 GCF_002162155.2 Triticum dicoccoides
ATCTAATTGGATGTAGGGGAGCATGACCATTATTGTTGACATTACCCTTGAGGTAAAAGGTTGTGGGGCAAAACTATAAGCCCTTATCTTTCTTTGTGTCCGACTAAAACTCCATAACCACAAGTATCACGTGAGTGTTAGCAATTATGGAGGACTAAATGATAGTTGAGTATGTGGACTTGCTTTTTAGCTCTGACATAGACTCTTTCCGATGTTATGATAAATTGCAATTACTTCAATGACTGAGATTATAGTTTGTTGGAGCCCAATAAGGTTTATGATTTATACTTTTGCATTGTGAATAGATCATCACTTGAACATAAGTAATCATATGACAAAGTCTATATATGTTGTTGTTATGAGAATAATCATGATGCCTTCATGTCCGTATTTTATTTTTATCGACGCCTCTACCTCTAAACATGAGGACATATTTATTGTTATCGGCTTTTCGCTTGAGGACAAGCGAGGTCTAAGCTTGGGGGAGTTGATACGTCCATTTTGCATCATGCTTTTGTATCGATATTATTGCATTATGGACTGTTATTTCACTTTATGTCACAATATTTATGGCTATTCTCTCTTATTTTACAAGGTTTACATAAAGAGGGAGAATGTCGGCAGCTGGAATTCTGGTCTGGATAAGGAGCAAATATTAGAGACCTATTCTGCGCAACTCCAAAAGTCATGAAACTCCACGGAATGTCTTAAAAGAAATAAAGAAAAATCCACACCAAAGATGAAGGCTAGGGGGCCCACACCTTGCTCACAAGGGTGGGGGGCGCGCCCCCCTACCTCGTGGGCCCCCTGGTGGCTCTCCGACGCCTATCTTCTCCTATATGAGGTCTTTCGATGAGAAAAAAATAGGAATGAACTTTTCAGGACGAGACTCCGCCGCCACAAGGCAGAACCTTGGCGGATCCAATCTAGAGCTCCGCGAGAGCTGTTCTGCCGGGGAAACTTCCCTCCCGGAGGGGGAAAACATCACCATCATCATCACCAACGCTCCTCTCATCGGGAGAGGGCAATCTCCATCAACATCTTCACCAGCACCATCTCATCTCCAAACCCTAGTTCATCTCTTGTATCCAATTCTTGTCTCAAAAGTCCGGGATTGGTGCTAGTAGGTTGCTAGTAGTGTTGATTACTCCTTGTAGTTGATGCTAGTTGATTTAATTGGTGGAAGATCATATGTTCAGATCCTATATGCATATTATTACCCCTCTGATTTTGAACATGAATATGCTTTGTGAGTAATTATGTTCATTCCTGAGGACAAGGGAGAAGTCTTGCTATGAGTAGTCATGTGAATTTGGTATTCGTTTAATATTTTGATAATATGTATGTTGTCTAGCCTCTAGTGGTGTTATGTGAACGTCGACTACATAACACTTCACCATTATTTGGGCCTAGAGGAAGGCATTGGGAAGTAATAAGTAGATGATGGGTTGCTAGAGTGACAGAAGCTTAAACCCTAGTTTATGTGTTGCTTCGTAAGGGGTTGATTTGGATCCATATGTTTCATGCTATGGTTAGGTTTACCTTAATACTTTTGTTGTAGTTGCGGATGCTTGCAATAGAGGTTAATCATAAGTGGGGTGCTTGTTCAAGTAAGAACAGCACCCAAGCACCGGTCCACCCACATATCAAAGTATCGAACGCGAATCATATGAATGTGATGAAAACTAGCTTGACGATATTCCCATGTGTCCTCGGGAGCGCTTTTCGTATTATAAGAGTTTGTTCCGGCTTGTCCTTTGCTACAAAAAGGATTGGGCCACCTTGCTGCACTTTAGTTACTTTTGTTACTTGTTGCTCGTTACAATTTATCCTATCACAAAACTATCTGTTACCACTTATTTCAGTACTTGCAGAGAATACCTTGCTGAAAACCGCTTATCATTTCCTTCTGCTCCTCGTTGGGTTCGACACTCTTACTTATCGAAAGGACTACGATAGATCCCCTATACTTGTGGGTCATCAGCGGGTCACCAATGAGTCGCCAAGTCCGGCCGGGTCATACCGCGGGGTATATCCCCGACATTAGCCCCCAGTTTAATTTGGATTTATCCATGTTAAACTTATCCTGCAAAATAAACACAACAAATTTGACAGGTTGTGATCCGGGTTAAAATTCTTGTAAGCCGACACCTGATCATCCTGAAGTCCTTGTCATTTCCTTCTTCTAGAAAGTCCGAGTCAATAGGCCAGCTTCATAATCAATTTGCTGTCATTGGTTTCTCATAGAAAAAATATTGTGAAGAATAATTCATTTGATTCAGCTACCAATGCTTAACAAAAAATATTGGTCTTGAAATACTCATCTGATTTTCAGCCGGCTTGAAGATGTAGAACTTGTCGGTTTATCATTGCCAAAATATCCGGTTTGTAAATATTGATAGCATCGGGTCATAATTGTTGCCGACGCCAGGTCATAGTTATTGGTGACACCGAGTCATGATTGTTGCTGACGCCGGGTCAATCTGGTTTGCTTAAAACTGAAAATTGGAAGATATTTCTCCCTTATATCCATATTACCTATAGCCCCCAAGTCTTGACCAGAACAAAGTGATGACTTAAGACTTGCTTCAATATAAATAATGCCACTTTAAAGAAATCCATGTTGTTCATCTCAGTCACTAGTCAAAACTGAATATTCCATATATGTAGCCTCCAAGTGCCGGGTTGTCATGCTTGCAGCAGCCTGGGACTTATAATTGCCTTTATGCTCATAAAAACTTCAACCAGTGTAGCCCCAAAGTGCCGAGTCATTATGCAATAAGAGCAGGGACTTTATAAATATGATCATGTAGACTTGAACAACAACGTGTAGCCCCCAAGGGCCAGCTCAGTAAGTTAATATTGAGCTGGGACTTTATATATACTTCTTTGAAAAGAACGTCGTATGATGTAACCCCCATCATGGGGCTTGAACCCAAGTCCACAAGGTTAAGAGCTTTATGCTTTACCAACTGAGCAGTGGACCCTTCAATATAATGGAATAAAATTTGTATACCTTGAATTGTTGACAGGAGCAATTGGTGGCCCCCAAGGGCCGGCTCATTACAATGGGATGAGTCAGGTCTTCAATAAGTTGATAAAAAATGACTTTACATTACCCCCAAGTGCCATGGTGCATGCTGTCAGTGACATGGGACTTGCATATTTGATGTAATCTCAATTTGAATAATGTAGCCCCCAAGTGTCGAGTCATAAGCCTGCAGCGGCTCGGGACTATTCCCTCCATTGTAAAAATAAATCATGTCCATTAATAAGATAATAACCATTGCGCTGAAGTGACTTTGAAGACCTCCATCATAATATTGGCTATTGATAACCATAATAAAAATCCAGCCATGTTGGCTATTAAAGATTTGAATAATATAATCCGGTTTGGAAAACCGGTTCCTGTGATATTGAATCGTACTGCCGGTTTAGGATACCTGTGCAGTAAGGGTGATAACCCAATCTTTAGAAGCCAAAACTTCCAAATGTTTATGATTGTCATATATGGCGACTTATCATCCAAAGTCAAGCTGGGTTAATCGAAACCACATATATGCTTCGGATATGAACAAAAAGGTCTCAAGACAAAACCAAAGATTGTTTTCAAAAAACTTAAGCTAAACAGAGAAAAAATGAGGCTTTTGATTCGAATACGATCAGTAAACCAGACCAAAGGGGTTAAGCTAGGATTAGAATACGATCATGAAGCCCAC
The DNA here is from genome assembly GCF_002162155.2 of Triticum dicoccoides. NCBI lineage: Eukaryota > Viridiplantae > Streptophyta > Magnoliopsida > Poales > Poaceae > Triticum > Triticum dicoccoides. The sequence continues at coordinate 647,675,616 of NC_041386.1, forward strand.
TAGTGGTTTTGGCGTTGCGCCGATCAAGAGGGTACCGACAGCTATATTCTCTTTGGTTCGAATACGACCTATGTTTGAACAGGAAGCCCCCAAATGACCTTGAGAGTTTTTTAAGACTCTGATTCAAATACTATCAAAGTCGGGCCCAAAAGGGGTTAAGCTATGATTCGAATACGATCAAGAAGCCCCCTAGTGGGTTTGGCATTGCGCCGATCAAGAGGGTACTGACAGATATGTTCTCTTTGGTTCGAATACGACCTATGTTTGAACAGGAAGCCCCCAAATGAACTGTAACTATGGCTATGAGCCGGATCAAAGGGTAATCATAGCTTAGCTCAATAAGCCGGAAGCCCCCAAGTGATATATTTTTGAGCTGTGCTCATCGGGTGCCTATGTTCGAGTTGTGCTGTGCAACAAACTCTCTTTGGTCCCTGTAATTTTTTCTGAAAACTCGAACTTGCGAGAGATGAATTCTTTTTAAACCGGAATTTCAAACCGGATATTGAGAGCTTCAAAGCTTTGTGGGAGACAGGTTTACCTTGAGCCGGATTTTAAATCGGCATTCTTCATTTTGAACCAGAAATTTTCTGACGGCCTTTAAATTCTTATCAATATAGTAGTAGTCTTCGAGGCTGGGTTATTTTTTCCCTCCAATGACCCGGAGTACTGGATTATTGATATTGACCAATTTTGCTGAGTCATGTCATTGTTTTTTTTGAAGTACCAGCGAAGGCTGGTGTTTCATTGATCATAAGCAGGGAGCAGATGACAAAGCGATAAGGTGGAGATCCGAAGATCAAGGAAAGTAAGGAAGAAGAAGAACAGAGAAAAAAAGAAAGCAAGGTGCCACCAGGCACAGGCCACTAGTCTACTCTCCCGGCGGGTCCCGGAAAGGGCTCTGAATTTACTTGATGCCAGCTTGTTGCCAGAGGCTTAGCTCTCTCATGATCTCGTTGAGAAGGTCTTCCACCTTGGCCTCTTTTGCCCTAAATATACAGCGATTCCTCTCTTGCCAGATCTTCCAAAGGACAAGCATTGCGAGAGACCTGATCGCTTTCCTGTGGGATGGAGGCGTTGCATCTGACATAGCTTTGAACTTGTCGAGGCGCCTTTCCTGGGCCTCGTCGAGGCGCAAGATGACCTCGCAGGCCATATGGAATTGCAGCTTTGCATCACCGAAGAGGCCCTGGCTCCAAATCCGTAGGTCTTTGGCCGTACGAGCAAGCTTGCCGTGAAGGCAGGTGAATGCGCACGGGGCAGCCACTGGCCGCGTCCAGGCCGCGGTCACCGTCTCCGCGAAGCGCGGCCAGAAGGACTCGAACTTGAAGCATTTGCGCCGGCGGGGCCCCGCCGCATCGGACAGCACCAACGGGCAATGGTCGGAGCAGGCAGTGGAGGCGGCCATGAGCATGGTCAGGGGAAAAAGGGTTTCCCATGGTATGTTGCAGAAGAATTTGTCGATGCCCACTAAGGTTGGATTGTCGTGCTCGTTGCTCCAGGTGTACCTGCGGTTGCTGCATTTGAGTTGCCGAAGACCCGCTCTGTCAATGGCCGCCCTGAAGCGGCCCATCAGCCTTCTATTGAGGTTGAGATTGTTCTTCTCCCTTGCCTCGTAGATTTGGTTGAAATCACCGCAGATTATCCAAGGTTCAGACATGGGCGGGGCCGTGCTCGAGATCTCAGCGAGAAAAACCTCTTTGCTTGCGTTGTCGTTTGGTCCGTAGACCGTGGTTAGCCAAAAGGGTGTGTGGCCTCTAGCTACGGTGACCCTGATCGTGACAGCAAATTGGCCAACAGCATGGGTGACGACATCTACGAGATCTTTGTTCCATAGGATGGCAATGCCACCGCGCGTGCCGATGGCGGGCATGACGGCGCCTCTTCTGCGACAAGCCGACCCCCCTGCTCGCCCAGCCGCCATCCAAGCGTAGCTCTGCTCCACCCAAGGTCCGAGCTACGTCAGTTTCCCCGCCGCGTCAGAGCGCGCGTCATGCAGCCCAGAACTGCAAGGTGCCCGTGGCACAGCGCGGCTCGCTCCGCCTGGTCCAGGGGCTCGGCCTCCTTGGCCCGAAAGAGAAGATGACGAAGAAGGCTGCGGAGAATCTCAAGACAACTCCTCGAGTCATGTCATTGTAGCCCCCGAGTCTTAAGGCGACTCGAGGAGTTGTCTTGAGGTTCTCCATATTTGACCGTGATGTAAACCGGTATGAGTCATTCAATAGCTCAGTGATATAACAATCCCTTTTGTAGCAGACAACTTGTCCTGCATTAAAGAACTTGCAAACCAGAGTAATTGCTCTTTAAAGAAAGCAATGCATAATATAAAAAATATATTGGATGGATTTCACCTGATACGTCAGGCTAGTAATTATCATCACGGGAGCAGACAGATGAGCCGGCCGCGGCGTTGTAAGCCGGCGCGGACGGGCGAGTCAATCGCAGGCACGGTAAGCCGCGCGGACGGCGAATCAATCTCGGGCACGGTCCCAACGAGTTGATATAAACTGGGCCACAGGGACGGCGACTTGCGCATGTTCATTCATCGGGTGGTATGACACAGACGAAACGCCGGTACAGAATGTTGCTATCGCGTGCTCCGTAACCGTAATATAATACCTCATTAGTAATGAACAATTGTCCTGCATCAAAAAGTATCGAAAGGCAAGGTAATTGTTCACACAAAAATTAATATGTGCTGAAATAAACCGGACGGATATCACCTAGTCATCTTTACTTGCAGGCTAGGAGAGCTTTCTCTGTATTATATGCATAATTGCATTGTGCATTTACTGGTACTCCCTCCGGTTTTGCTTTCTCCGTTCATAATCTCCACATAAGCGAGGATAACAGCAGTACAAGCTACTAGCTGTCCATCATGTTTCTGGGATTCCATAAAAACACCTAGCGCAGCAGCAGAGAGGCGCCTGCGAGGCGAGGCTGCGGCAGAGGCGGCAAGCCGGCGCGGCAGCTCGGCCACCCGGCGGAGAAGGCAGCAGAGGTGAAGCGAGGCCACGTCCGGCCGCGGTGGCGAGATTTCCACGCGACGGCAGCTAAATGACGAGCAAGCAATGGCTGGTTGGTGACGGGGCCGCGCCAGCAGTGATAGCAGCTCGGCCACCCGGCGGAGAAGGCAGCAGAGGCGATCATCTTGTTTCTAGTATCACATGGACAGGTTGGATGCTTCATATTTTCTTTCCTAATCATGCCTTGGGGCACGTGTCATACACTCATACTAATTGGAGCCTTGCCATGACTAGCGTACTACTAGTAGTACTATTAGCTGCCATAATGTAGTCTTGTCTGATGATTTTGGTCTCCTCATTACTAGTTGTTTCCATCGCCTCTGACTCGGACAACTGTTCTTGGAGCACCACAGCAACTTGGCAGAACCAAAAAGATAAACACGGCGGGAATCTTGTCAGCGATCTCAGCTTCCTACCGCGACTCACCCAAAACCGAGCCGGCTTAGTATTGACGGACCGCTAGTAGCTTCCTCGAAATCCGTGCCATCTAAATAACTCCTTCGTTTCGGAGTTTTGGATCCTTGCGTGGAAGGCTCAGCCTTTGGTTGATTGAAGCCTTGGCATTGGTATATTAGTACTTCCATGCGTGAACAGGCTGCCACTAGTTGATGTGACGTTGCAGTTTTGGATAATCTGCGCAAGTACTTATGAACTCCTGCTCGTCTTGATGGATCGCGTCGGGCGCTGTAGCAGAAAAAAAAATTATGTTCTTCTGATTGACAGATCGCCAGAGACGCTTGTGGCAGCGCACAGGCCGTAACCCTAATTTCCTCTGAATTTAAATTTTGTATCGTTGCTCCAACTGCCTGTCGATGATATAGATCTTTCGTGTCGGCATTTCTTTATCCAAAAAGATTGCGAATTTCTCAATCCCCATGATAGATCCTTCCAAGAACTCAACATCACCGTGCGCAGGTGGGCGCCAACTGTCGTGGAATTGTCACGGCAGATATCCTAGTGTGAGGATTTAGTCGTGAGGCCAACGCATCTATGTGGTAGCTTGAGAGGGGTTGATCGGAACGAGAGACGTGAGGTTTTTACCCAGATTCGGCCCCTCACGATGGAGGTAAAAGCCTACATCCTGCTTCATTAACATTAATGATGATCAAGATTACAAGGCTGCTCTATCTCGAGAGCTATTGACTTGTCTGTCTAAACCCAACTTATGAAATCTGTCCCTCTTGGGGTGCCCCGCCCCTCCTTACATATGTTGAAGGGGCGGCTTACATGACTATTCCTATTAGGATTAGGATTACTCTATCACAAGTGGAGTTCTAGTCTTGCTTCCTTTGTAAGGGAATATTCCTTATGCTTTCCTCTTAAACCGGCCCACCATAGCTTGAGCCGGACTTCCATGAATCACCTTCTGGTCCACCGGGTCTTGTCGTTCCTCTGACCCACCTGCCGGGTCACCAATGAGTCACCTGGTTCGGCCAGGTCATCAGTGAGTGGAGAGATCCAAGCAGGTCACTTAGTGAGTCACCAAGTCACGGCGGGTCACCAGTGAGTCGCCAAGTCCGGCCGGGTCATACCGCGGGGTATATCCCCGACAGTGTGTTTGTTGGGATCCAGTGAACTTTGAGTTTATGATCAGATCTATCTTTTTATATCCATGTAAGTTAATTGAGTTTCTTTGATCTCTTATATGCATGATTGCTTATAGCCTCGTATTTCTTCTTTGATATTTGGGTTTTGTTTGGCCAACTTGATCTATTTATCTTGCAATGAAAAGAGGTGCTTTGTAATGGGTTCGATCTTATGGTGCTTGATCCCAGTGACAGAAAAGGAACCGACATGTATGTATCGTTGCTACTAAGGATAAAGCGATGGAGTCTATCTCTACATAGATAGATCTTGTCTACATCTTGTCATCGTTCTTTGCATTACTCCGTTTCTTTATGAACTTAATACACTAGATGCATGCTGGATAACGGTAGATGTGTGGAGTAATAGTAGTAGATGCAGGCAGGAGTCGGTCTACTAATCTTGGATGTGATGCCTATATAATGATCATTGCCTGGATATTGTCATGATTATTTGAAATTCTATCAATTGCCCAACGGTAATTTGTTTACCCACCGTTTGCTATTTTTTTCGGGAGAAGCCACTAGTGAAACCTACGGCCCCCGGGTCTCCTTTTCATATTATTTGCCTTTGCGATCTACTTTTCCTTTGCTTTTATTTTTCAAATCTATTAAACCAAAAACACCTTGCTGCATTTTATTTATTTTATTTGGCGTTCGATCTATCAATCTACTACAATTTTATCTCACATCTGTTTGCCTATCTTGAGGCGCCGCTACCCGAAAGGGATTGACAACCCCTTTTACACGTCGGGTTGCGAGTATTTGTTATTTGTGTGCAGGGGCTATTTACGTTGTGTTGCTTGGTTCTTCTACTGGTTCGATAACCTTGGTTTCATATCTGAGGGAGATACCTACCACTGCTATGCTGCATCATCCCTTCCTCTTTGGGGAAATACCAACGTAGCTTCAAGCCGTATCAGAGATGCATAGCAACGGGAGGGGGAGAGTGTGTCTACGTACCCTCGTAGACCGAAAGCGGAAGCGTTTGACAACGCGGTTGATGTAGTCGAACTTATTCTCGTTCCGACTGATCAAGCACCGAACGTACGACACCTCCGAGTTCTGCACACATTCAGCTCGATGACGTCCCTCAAACTCTTGATCTAGCAAAGTGATGGTGAAGTGAAGTGATCCGCTGATGGTGTTTCGTCAGCACGACGGTGTGGTGACGGTGATGGTGAAGTGATCCGCGCAGGGCTCCGCCTAAGCACTACGTGAATATGACCGGAGGCGTAAACTGCGGAGGGGGGCGCCGCACGCGGCTAGAAATATATATAGGTGGGAGAGGGAGGGGAGCAACAAGGGGCACCCCAAGTAGGAGGGATCCTACTTGGGCGCCTCCTCCAAGTTGGCCTCCCCCTTCCATATGCATCGAAGGGGGAAGGAAAGAGAGGGGGGAGGGGAAGGAAAGGGGGAGGCAGAATCCTCCCCTTTCCTTCTCCTTCCCTCCTTTCCTATTCCTCCTATTTCAGCCTATAGGGGGTGCACAAGCCCCTTAGGGGCTGGTGTGTCCCTCTCTTGGCCCATTAGGCCCATATAGTTTGCCGGGGGTTGCCCGGAACCCCTTCCGGTGACCCGATACATACCCGGTACCCTCAGAACACTTCCGGTGTCCGAATACTATCGTCCCATATATGAATCTTTACCTCTCGACCATTTCGAGACTCCTTGTCATGTCCATGATCTCATTTGCGACTCCAAACAACATTCGATCACCAAATCACATAACTCATATAATACAAAATCGTCATCGAACATTAAGCGTGCGGACCCCATGGGTTAGAGAACTATGTAGACATGACCGAGACACCTCTCCGGTCAATAGCCAATAGCGGAACCTGGATGCTCATATTGGTTCCTACCTATTCTACGAAGATCTTTATCGGTCGTACCGTAATGACAACATACGTTATTCCCTTTGTCATCGATATGTTACTTGCCCGAGATTCGATCATCGGTATCTTCATACCTAGTTCAATATCGTTACCGGCAAGTCTCTTTACTTGTTCCGTAATGCATCATCCTGCAACTAACTCATTAGTCACATTGCTTGCAAGGCTTATCATGATGTGCATTACCGAGAGGGCCCAGAGATACCTCTCCGATACTCGGAGTGACAAATCCTAATCTCGATATATGCCAACCCAACAAACACCTTCGGAGATACCTGTAGAGCATATTTATAATCACCCAGTTACATTGTGAAGTTTGATAGCACGCAAGGTATTCCTCCGATATTCGGTAGTTGCATGATCTCATAGTCGAAGGAATAAGTATTTGTCATGAAGAAAGCATTAGTAATAAAACTTAACGATCATTATGCTAAGCTAACGGATGAGTCTTGTCCATCACATCATTCTCCTAATGATGTGATCCCATTCATCAAATGACAACACATGTCTATGGCTAGGAAACTTAACCATCTTTGATTAACGAGCTAGTCTAGTAGAGGCTTACTAGGGACACTGTGTTTTGTCTATGTATCCACACATGTACCAAGTTTCTGGTTAATACATTTCTAGCATAAATAATAAACAATTATTATGATATAAGGAAATATAAATAACAACTTTATTATTGCCTTTAGGGCATATTTCCTTCAGATAGATCGAGGCGCTTAATAGGACTTTCACATAGCACATACCTTGACAGGATTTTGAAGAAGTTCAAAATGGACCAGTCAAAGAAAGGGTTCTTGCCTGTGTTGCAAGGTGTGAAGTTGAGTAAGACTCAAAGCCCGACCATGGAAAAAGATAGAGAGAGAATGAAAGTCATTCCCTATGAATTCGGAGGTGTCGTACGTTCGGTGCTTGATCGGTCGGAACGAGAAGAAGTTCGACTACATCAACCGCGTTGTCAAACTCTTCCGCTTTTGGTCTATGAGGGTATGTAGACACACTCTCCCCCTCTCGTTGCTATGCATCTCCTAGATAGATCTTGCGTGAGCGTAGGAAACTTTTTGAAATTGCATGCTACGTTTCCCAACAGGGTTGCGACATGTTGATCTTCCGAGGCTGGGCATTGACTCAGAAAAGTGTGTCCGGCCATAGTGATCGAGCGTGTTGGGTAATTTGGTGCACCTTGCAGAGAAGTTATCTATTCGAATACCGTTTCCACGGTAATGGACGTTCAGACTTGTATACTGATATATTACACCTAGAAATGGATACTTGAGGCATGTGATGGATATGTGGCTCCAGGATTGCTTTCTCGCAGGGAGTCGAGGAAGGATCTCTGGGCATTAATTCTATAACATGCTTGTTAATTATAAAATGCTATTCTATACTCTTCTGAATGCTGCAAGATGCTTGAAGATGCTAGTCTTCGATATACTAGGCCTTCCCCTCTATTCTGGCATTCTATAGTTCAGTCCACAGATACAACCATTCCTTTGATACTGATGCATACTTAGTATAGATCTGATGTAAGTCTTGCAAGTACTTTGGATGAGTACTCACGGTTGCTTTGCTACCTCCTTTTCCCCTATACCCGGTTACTGCAATCAGATGGTGGATCCCAGGAGCCAGATGCCACCTCCGACGACTACTACTACTACCCCGAGGGTGCCTACTACTACGTGGAGCCCGCCGACGACCAGGAGTAGTTAGGAGGTCCCAGGTAGGAGGCCTTGCCTCTTTGATCATTGATATTTGTGCTAGCCTTCTTAAGGCAAAACTTGTTTAACTTATGTCTGTATTCAGATATTGTTGCTTCCGCTGACTCGCTTATGTATCGAGCTATGTATTCGATCCCTCGAGGCCCCTGGCCTGTAATATGAAGCTTGTATGACTTTCATTTGTGTTTAGAGTTGTGTTGTGATATCTTCCCGTGAGTCCCTGATCTTGATCGTACACGTTTGCGTGTATGATTAGTGTACGGTTGAATCGGAGGCGTCACAACTCACTTGGTCATGCAAATCAGTTGATTTCTAACCTTTTTGGGTGAAAAAAATCAATCCATGTGATTGGGCAAATAAACCTATAGTAACGAGGGATGGGGACTCGGGTATTAAGCAAGATGTTCTACACTACGAAGTAATTATTCAATTATCATTTCTGCGAATGCATAGAAAATATGTTGCGGGTCAAACATGGAACAAAGCATGATCAACCAAGGTCAAAACTAGCATCTGCCATGAAATGAATTAATCTAGTTATGCAGTCAAATACAACTATCACTCAGTTAAAGCGAAGCTACAGTCCATTCAAGCTGAAAAATAGTAATAAAATTCGTAAACGCCACTTCTTTGAGATTGAGAACTCTAATTGAGGGCAGGATCCAAATCACTTAATTAGCAACTACACGCATCACATCCCAATCCATGTCTGCATCGAAATTGAGCTCAAACCTACTCTCCGCCCACTTGAGAGATTGGTGGAGAGTAGAAGCAACCCAGCAGCGAATGGAAAATAGCAGCACCGGACGATGTGGTCGTCGCACATGATCACGAGCCCCCGACGCCAATCGGCTGCCGCGTCAGCCTCGGCATCAAGACGAGAGGGGGAGGGCGCGAGGAATTCCGGGGATGGAAGGGGCATCACGAGAACCTACCCATCTTTAGGAGGGGGACGTGCGCCGGTCTATGCCGAGCGATAGTAGCGAGGTGTCGTCGTGGAGGTGCGCCGTACTCCTCACCGTCATCGGGGCCGACGTCTCTGACACAGGCGCCGCTTGTACTCTAGGTCAGGACAGTAGGATCGAGGCAGGCGGGGAGGAACCGGCCGTGACCTGGGCATCAGTGCGAGCCGGCGGCGATCAGAGTGCTAGTGTGAGCCGTCGGCAACCTGGGCGTCGGTGCAAGGCGGCGATGGTGCGAGGAGGCGACGTCGACGGCGAAGCGTAATCCTACCCGCTCGCTCTCGTGAGGAGGCGACGGTTGTGGCGGAGCGAAACCCTAGGACGAGGGAGTTGACGAGGGAAGGAACCGAGGAAGGCGGGGCGGCCACGAGGGGATCGCGACAGTGAGATGGCACGAGATCCAGCGGCGTCTTCTCTGTGAGGTCGGCGGCGGCGATCTCATGCGGCTGTGTCAAGAAGATCGTACGTCGGCGACGACGGCGTTTACTCTGGGAGTTCTTCGAGGGGATCGAGAGGAGCAAGTTGATCGGGGTTTTCTTCATTTCGTGCGGAGTGAGATTTTTCTGGGTGCGTGTGTAGGGGGACGAAAAAACCACGAGTATCCTATCAAGTGAGATATTAGGAGTAGAGATTGTAATCTTGCTGTGGTGTGAGTAATAATAGTACTCCCTCCGTTCCAAAATATACTCCGTTCCAAAATATAAGAACATTTTTTTATCTGAAATACAAGAACATTTTTAACACTAGCACAATGTCAAAAACGTTCTTATATTCTGGGACAAAGGAAGTGCAAGTTTTACCAAAAAAAAAAAGATAATAAGGGCCTATTCAGTTGACACGGATTTTGTTTCCTCTTTGACAATCCGTTGACACGGAATTAAAGGGTATTTGAGGATAAATGCCTCAAAATCCTCCCGAATCCCCTCCCATCCGAGAGGAGCGTCTTAAAATTTCTCCAACTAATCCCCACAAATTAAAGGCAGGGATCGCACCGCAAATCCCCGTTCGCTTACCAGTGCTCTCCTCCCCTGTTCGCTGCCCCGCCGCCGCCGCCGCAGGTTCTAGGGTTAGCGCGTCTGCCCTGCCTCCCCTCCGTCCCCGGGATGGCCGAGAACACGCCGGAGCCGGCGGCAACCCTTCTCTCCAGTCTCACTGTCGCGGAGGACGCGACGGCGACGCCGGCCGCGACCGCTCCCCCCTCCGCCCCCACAACCGCGATGGTGGGCACGGCGTCGCCGCCGCCGCTGCAGCTCTTCAACTCGATGACGAAGAAGAAGGAGCCCTTCGTGCCGCGCGTCGAGGGCAAGGTCGGCATGTACGTCTGCGGCGTCACGCCGTACGACTTCAGCCACGTAGGCCACGCCCGCGCCTACGTCGCCTTCGACGTCCTCTACAGGTACCTCCCTGCTCCGATCCGGTGCCCGTTCGCTGCCTAGATTCGCAATTCCCGAGATCGGTTCGCTGTGAGCGTGTAGCTCGATGCGTTTAGTCGGTGGAACTTCGGCTGGTATCCTGCTGAATTTGGTGCTTCGAAGTGTGTGGGGACTAGGGGGTTTAGCTTAGCGCTAGAGGCAGGGTGGGTGCTTGGATCTAGGATTATTTGATCTATGCTCCCAAATGGTAATTGCTCCACTTAACTCTAGTGAAATGTTGTGGAATTGATATGGTATGTTTAGTACCCTTCACATGGATTTCAACAATGTCTTATCCGCATATGTTCCAGTAGTTTCTGGATTCTGATTATGTGTTTATTGACTTGTGCTATAGCTTAAACCCTTCACTTCTGGTCATTTCTCTTGCCTTTTGTGCCTTCCGCAGTTCGCATAAGTTACTTCCATATATTCGACATGCGGCAGTGCTTAACTTGTACCAGCTTAGATTAGCTGATGCAACAAACTTGTATCCAGTCTATTAAAATGAATTTTTGATACATTTTCTAGAACACTATATGGTAATTGAGCAGAATAACAATTGCATTAAGTGGTTTCTACTGCTGTTTTTGTGTCTAACGTTTTGGTAAAATACTTAATATTGGTCCTTGATTCAATGCAGGTATCTTAAATTCTTGGGGTATGAAGTTGAATATGTGCGCAACTTCACCGATATCGATGATAAGGTAATAATCCATCAAGAACATTACTAGTTGAGAAAATGGAAGGATATTTGTTTGACATAAGCTGAATTTCTCGCGTGTAAACTAATACCTGAATGGGTTCAACACTCTATTTTTTTAACAAAGGACTGCATTATTTTCTTCTAAACATATACTCCCTCTGTAAAGAAGTTTGGCAAAGAAGTTATTGTGATCTCCATATGTCTGGCAAAGAAGTTTGTCAGCCACTTGGTGGGATTGGTAAAAAGTCTCAGATTACACTAAAATTTCTCTTCAATTTAAAATTAGATAATTGTAAGCAAACACAATTACATCTGACTGATTTTGGTAGCTCGATTGGATACTGGTTCTGATGTACAAGATATTTCTAAGGATTCCTTCGGTTCAGAGGATTCTAAAAACGCAGGAATAGAAAAACATAGGAATATGATAGGAGCGCATGCGTAAAACGGGGGATTGTTAAACATAGGACTTCTGTCAACTTGGATGTTTGGTTCACAGGAATTGCAAAAACACCGGAATCCTAATAAACATGGTCAAAGAAAAGTCAAACCACATGAAAATGTGTACTTAGAATGTTATTATGCCACTAATGATCTTAGTTTCATTCTTCGTGCATAGGAATTTGAAAAAGAGGTCCAAGTGGATGTTAGAATTCCTGCGCTTTTCTTTGAAAATTTCCTCCATTTTTCCTTTGCCCCATTCCTTTGAACTGAAGGCATGAACTGTACCACCATAGATAAGATTCCTATTCCTAGATTTTCCCTACACTTCTCCTTTGAACCAAAGGAGCCTAAGTCAATTTTCTTTACTTCTGAACGAAGCTCGATAAAAATGTCTGTTCTTGATATGCACAATTTTTTGCCAGAGGTAACAGTTGCTGTCAGCCATGACTATCAGCTACCATCGTGGGTGGGTGCATGATTCATGGGGAGTTTGGGTGGTGCTTTTTTTTAGTGAAAATTGATGACTTAGCATTTATATGTTGCTATCATCCTATATTTCCTTTTTAGATCAACACTTAACTCTGTTCATCTGCTCAGCATGATGCGATTTTCTGCACTTCTTAAGATTATTTTTTCCAGATGAACTTATTTCCTTAGCATGTATTGTTGTAATGATTCCAGAACTTGCTATGGTTTTGCAGATTATTAAACGGGCAAATCAAAATGGTGAAACTGTTACTGACTTGAGCAGTCGGTTTATCGCTGAGTTCCTCGCTGATGTGACTGAGCTTCAGTGCCTGCCCCCTACTCATGAGCCACGCGTGACAGAGCATATTGACAATATCATAGACTTAATCAAAGAGGTATTTTCAATTTGTCCTTTACTGTTCAGAATTACCTCAAACGCTATGACGCCATGATATTTTTCCAGCTTGTTGCTTTTTTTAAAAGATGACTAACTGCATCTGTTTGTCACCATATGGAGTAATAAAGTACTCCCTCTGTCCCAAAATTCTTGTCTTACATTTGTCTAAATACGGATGTATCTAGTTACGTTTTAATATTAGATACATCCGTATCTAGACAAATCTAAGACAAGAATTTTGGGACGGAGGGAGTATAAATAAACCCAGACACGGTTTTTCATGCACCTTATTTCACCTGCCATCATGATCATGTTTAACAACATACTGTATGTGACAATTGTTCTTTAAAATTGTTCTAACGTCCCTTTTATCTCACACTGTAAGATTTTTCTTCACTTGGTAAAACTCTTCCAGTTTTGTGTATGTTTGTGAACAGATAATCAAGAATGACAAGGCCTATGTTGTAGACGGTGATGTTTACTTCTCCGTCGACAATTTTCCTGAATATCTCAGTTTATCTGGCCGGATATTAGACCATAATCGTGCTGGTTCACGGGTTGCTGTCGATACAAGAAAGCGGAACCCTGCAGACTTTGCATTATGGAAGGTAAGTTTGATATGTTGTTGTGTAGAGTTTACTCTTGCACACTGCCACTTTCTTCTTATGCTTGAATTACCGTGTCCAGGCTGCTAAGGAAGGTGAGCCTTCTTGGGAGAGCCCTTGGGGTGACGGAAGACCAGGATGGCATATTGAATGCAGTGCGATGAGTGCTCACTATCTAGGGCACGTGTTTGATATTCATGGTGGAGGCAAAGATTTGATATTTCCTCATCATGAGAATGAGCTTGCACAAAGCCGAGCGGCTTATCCAGAAAGTGAGGTCAAATGCTGGATGCATAATGGCTTTATTAACATCGATGATCAGAAAATGTCAAAATCAGTTAATAACTTCTTCACAATCAGAGATGTAAGGAGATGGATACCTGATTCCTTTTAATAATTCTCATTTAAACCTGTATGGTGTTTCCTGAGATATCTCACATTTCTCTTCTTTTCAGATTATAACTCTGTATCATCCTTTGGCGCTGAGATTTTTCCTGATGCGCACCCATTATAAATCAGACGCGAATCATTCTGATAAAGCACTTGAGATTGCATCTGATCGTGTGTACTACATTTATCAGGTGATTTACTTGGAACTTCAATCATACTCCCCCCGTCCTGAAATACTTGTCATCAAAATGAATAAAAGGAGATGTATCTAGACGTATTTTAGTTTTAGATACATCCCTTTCTATCTATTTTGATGACAAGTATTTTCGGACAAGGGAGTACTTGTTAGTCATGATTTGGTTTCAAATCAAAGTTTAGGCATTCAACACACTTATATGTCTCAGCAATTGAATTTTGAACCAGACCTTTGATGTTTGGTCATCTCACTTGGTATAAATTGTATGCAGACTTTATATGACTGCGATGAAGTGGTGTCTCTGCATCATGAAGAGAATATATCTGTCCCAGTCCCAGCCGAGGAGCATAAACTGATTGACGACCACAATAAAGCTTTTTTGGAATCAATGTCAGATGATCTTCGAACTACAGATGTGCTGGATGGCTTCATGGAGCTGCTGAAGGCAATAAACGGCAATTTAAATGACTTGAAGGTATGTTGAAGCAATAGTATGCTGCTTTGAATGCTGGAACAAATGCATGTCCAGTTCACAGTGGTTCATCAAACGCATTTTTCTATTTTCAGAAGCTGCAGCAAAAACTGGAACAACAAAAGAAGAAGCAACAACAGCAAAAGAAGCAGCAACAGAAGCAACAGCGGCCACAGAAGCAGCCGGAAAATCACATTCAAGCTCTGAATGCACTGGGAGCAGAAATTAAGCACAAGCTATCTATCCTAGGTCTGATACCACCATCTCCTTTAGCAGAGGTACGAACTATATAGACATGCCCTTTTCCTCTTTTTGATGACAATCATGCGTGATACGAGCAAACGTTCGATTCAATGCAGGTGCTGAAGCAACTGAAGGATAAGGCGCTGAAGCGGGCAGGGCTGACCGAGGAGTCGCTGAGTGAGCAGATTGAGAAGAGGATCGCCGCGAGGAACAACAAGCAGTTCGACGTGTCGGACCAGATCAGGAAGGAGCTCGCCGGCAAAGGCATCGCCCTGATGGACGAGCCTACCGGCACGGTGTGGAGACCATGCGAACGAGAGTAGTCGGTGATTAATCTGTGCTTGGTTTAACAGATGACAGGTGTACAACGGACGAACCTTATTGCGCTGGTGCAGATTTTACTCATGCAATATCGCCAGTTTTGGACGTGGTGTTTCTGTAGGGGTTCCAAAAGTTGACTGAAGACAAGAGACCTGTGTTGTGTCGGTGGCTGCGTAGGAGGACAAATTGAAGGGCCCTCCATATGTTGGTATACTTTATGTTATTATTAGTCTCCCGTGTTGAATTTGAACGAATGAAATGCTTGAAGTGGCGTCGTACATAATCTCCTGACAACTAGAACTGGACACATCTTGCACCATGATGATGATGAGAGAGAAAGAGAGAGAGAGAAGAGCGAGCGGCTTGCCTGTCGGGTGATCGGGTCGATGCTCAGACTCTGCCGGTGACGACGACGATGCCCCTGCCAGCCGTGTCCAGCAGCATCCAGCCGATGGTGCTACGGAGGAGCACGTACGTTCACTCGTGAACCTACCTCGTTGCGAGCTACTTATTGCAGTCCTTTGTGCCACTACAGGACAGCCGGTGAAGTAGTAACTGCGTGCCTTTGCCATCAGTCACCAGCAGCCCTTCTTGGTTATGTCATACAAATTCAGGATCTGACCCTGATTGAGAAAAGTTTCGGGATTTGACCCTTTCGTTACCGTCGGGTTCTGGCGGTAGGGTTAGCCAGGCTACCGCAAGAGCCCTGGCGGTAGGGTGCGACGGAGCGGGACAGCGGCCGTTTGCCCGAGCTGACGTGGATAAGTACCCTACCACCAGAACCCCTCGCGGTAGGGTGTGGATGGGTTTTTGCCTCGCAAAGTTTCTGTAACGAAATATCAAAGTGTCCAGGGTGGTTGGCGGTAGGCCATGTGACCCTACCGCTAGGATTCGTGGCGGTAGGGTCCTGTGTTTTATGGTTTCAAGTCTAATTGCTTGCTTCTTTTTAAAATCAATATCATAACAATATCACAGATCTTGAACAATTAAACTTGGGCATCACATACACATTAACAAAACTTGAAGTATATAGAC
This sequence comes from Triticum dicoccoides, assembly GCF_002162155.2. Classification (NCBI taxonomy): domain Eukaryota; kingdom Viridiplantae; phylum Streptophyta; class Magnoliopsida; order Poales; family Poaceae; genus Triticum; species Triticum dicoccoides. The sequence goes on from NC_041386.1 coordinate 647,691,489, forward strand.
ACATAGTTCCACAAATAGTAAATGGAGTTCAACTAATTAGTAAATGAAGTTCCACATAGTTTCACAAATAGCAAACACATAGTTCCACGTAGATTCACAACCACTAGACAAACCAACTACAAGAGAGCCAACTATCCAAGAGCAGAATTACTCCTTCCCCTCTTGGAGGTACGGTCCTCATTACTCTTTGAACGAGTCTCTTCAGTCTTCTTCTTGGCCCGTCGAGTAACCGGTCTCTGGAAAGGGTCCGGACTCAGCAAATCCTTCTTTTTTGGATTCCTCTTCGGCAGCTGAGATGGTTGAGATGATTGAGTTGGTGGAGATCCATAATCTTCATCGCTCCTCCTCCCCATTGCTCTCATCCTCCTGTTCCTCACGATACTCCTCCTCCTCCCCTTCTTCATGTGTGGCCTCCTCCTCCTCCTCCCCTTCTTCATGTGTGGCCTCCTCCTCCTCCTCCTCCTCAATCAATGTAGACGACGAGGGAACATGGCGCGATGAGCCGATGTGACCCTGTGTGGCTGCAGGATGATAAGCTTCAACCGACCCAGCTCCAGCACACCCAAGCAGGCCTACCAGCTTGCGACAGCGCTTCACGAACTTCTGCACTCACAATGAAACAAGGGCATACTAAGTATCAGATTTATGATTGCAAGTGAACAAAGATGCATCTCTTTCGAGGAGGCTGAAGTTGTACCTTCATCATCCCCCTCAAGTTGTTATCAGATTGTATGACCCCGAGGGTAGCACCTAGTGCATCCGAGGCTTCAAAGATGCATCTATTCAGCTCACCAGACTGTAACGACATAAGTCAATCACGATGACGATAAAATAATTTAAATACAACCGTCGGTTCAAACTTACCACTCTGTTGATGAGGGGTGCAAACTCCCTAAATCCACTATGCATGTCTCTGATGCCGGTATGGTAGGCCTCTTCCTCGGGGTCATCCCTCTCCAGCTCTGCGATGTCTTGCGCCGTCCACCGAGGCCTGAGACGAAGATGATGCTTCTGGCCATCATCGTACCACCTCATGTGTCGGCCCAGGTAAGCATCCCAGTCAGTCACTTTCCTCTCCACATCTTTACGGTACCTCCGTCGGTTCCACTCCGTCACATGAGTTTTATGCTCCTCTCCCCAGTCTGTGATCGACTGATTCTTCTGCCTGCTCATCCTACAAGGCATAGGCCACAAGAAACATCATAATAAAGTCGCCACACAATGAAATCATGGGCACGAAGAACAAGCGCACTCACATGTGGAGCGCGTGGCCGCCGATATCGATGGGCTGGCCTGGTGGGGGTATGCTGATACATCCCAAATTGCGTGGCCACGCGGTGTGGCAAGTGCCACTCGACGGCGTACACACAGATCATGGGCATGATGCACCACCAAAGACCACTGTCCGCATCGCACATCACGTTCAGATCGAAGTCTAACTCTCGGTCATGATACAACCACCAGTTTACCTATTACATATACATTCGTAAGTTCCCAGTCTCGGTCAAAAGTGGAATCAAAGAGAAAGGTGGTGAGAGAGTTCATATACCTGTGTATGCGTCAAAGCATCCAATTCATTGGTGTAGGCCTTGTACGAAGTCTTGTTCAGGCCCGTTTAGAGTTTGACAACGTCCCACTCATAAGCTACTGTGGGGTGTCGAGTCGCGTCGCCGTCTTCGCTATAGGCACCCCATGGGCATCTTGGCATCTTCTCCGGACGCCCCACCGACAGCCGTTCCCACATCCAAATGGAGAGGGCCCACACAAAGCCACCCATATTGGACTTGTCTCCCGTCCTCTGGGTTGTGTCGTCAACCTGTAAAACCTCAAATGAGGATCAGATATAACAAAATGTCATGGACATACTTTCGTAGGTAGGCAATGAGATACTCTCTTACTGAACGGTATAGGTAGGCGAGAGATGCGGCCCCCAACTATACCCTGCATCCCAGTCGGCTAGGAAGAATAGATACGACCAGTTGGCAGAGTTCCCGGAGCTGTCTGGAAACACGACCTCCATGAGAAGATACCACAGGTAGGCCCTCGCGTACCACTCCACAGTCGCGTCGTCTGTGCCTTCGGGGCATGTCTTCCGGTGCTCCGAGAGCCAGGGCAACGGTACACCGGATGTATAATTACCCTTAGCACCAGGGCAGTCGCCGATGAGGGTGGTAACCCTCTGCTGCCAGTTGGTCCTCTCCACTCGCCCGGTGAGTGCTTGACCCTCGATCGACATGGCAGTAATCATCGACCAATCCTCGAGGGTCACTGTCATCTCCCCACATGGAAGATGGAAAGAATGGGTCTCCGGTCGCCACCAGTCAATCAAAGTTGTCAGAGCCGTGTGGACAAGCATTGGCGGCTGGCGCTTGAACTGCAACATGAAACCTAACAGTCGGGCTCTCTTGAAGTACGGCGTGTAACGCTCGTCGTATTCCATATTCCCATGAACCCGTTGACCCCTCATGCGCAGTGGGTGGAGCATCTGTCAAAAAGTGGACGGCAAAAGTTAGGAACTTATTTTCATCAATCCGAAAACTTTGATCAATATTTCCTTCATATTACTTACCTCTCCGTTCTCTATGAAATGGGCATAATGACCCTTGTCGAATGCGTAGTCAAGCATGGAGTACCGTGGCCCGATGTTGTCCGCAAGAGGTGCTCGCCTTAATAAAATTTCATAAACAAAAGCATCATAAGCATAAGCATACATAAACAAAAAATGAAATTTCTTGGTTACATGAACTAGGGTTCATCTTAAACATATTCCTCCAACAACATATACCACACATGATGGATCAAATCATATCAACATGCATCATATCAAAATAAAATCCTCCAACATGCATCATATCATCATTTTTTAAACAAATTTTTTAAAATAGAGTTCATCTTCAATGTATTTTCTCCAAACAACATCTTCATATCATCATATCAACATGCATCATAAAACTACAATCAATTCCTCCCACATGCATTACATCATAATTTTTTTAACAATTTTTTTGAACTAGGGTTCATCTTCACACTAAAATATGAACTTTTGATTAGAGTTCATATTCAATACCACTAGTTACTAAAGAACTAAGAACTAGAACTAGAATCAAGCTAAAACAATCCTAGGTGAAAAAAATTCCAATCTAAGTTCAAAAATATGAGGGATTTCAAGCAAATAATGCATCGAATCGGAAGCAAGTTTGCAAAAACTAATTGGAGGGATCGGAGGAGCTTACGTTTCTCTCTTGGGGCCATCTCGATCCGCAGAAACGATGAAGAAATGGTGAAGATCTTAGGGAGAGAGTGGAGGAGATGAGAGAGGGAGAGAGGGGCGAGTGGGGAGAAAGAAAGAAACTGCCGACGGGGGAAGGGGGAGGGGTGGGGAGATGGGCAGGGGCGCGGGGTCTCGGGCGAAATAACTGCTCGCACCCTACCGCCAGGGGCGCTGGCGGTAGGGTTAGACGGAGGGGAACGATAGTCGTCTCCGCGTGCTGACGTGGATTAGTACCCTACCGCCAGGGACCCGACGGTAGGCTGTCTAACCCTACCGCTAGGGCCCCTGGTGGTAAGAAAAAAGGTCAAATCCCAAAGTTTTTCCCAACCGGGGTCAGATCCTGAATTTGTATGCGATAAGGGTCAAAACACGAAATTTTGCCGCATCTTAGCTCTCTTCTCGCCCCCACTTCAGGGACATCAACGCACGACCAAACGAACGTTCAGATTTCATTCGTTTTCGTTTGCGGCAGAAAAACGGACACACATGCCCGTCAACTTGCGGTCGTGCGGCTGTCGGTCCGTCCAACAGACTCACCACATCCCAAACTATCCGGTTATTTGGACTTGAAATTAAAAATAAACATTGAAATAATATAAAAACATTAATATAAACATGAAAACATTCACAAGATCCAAGTTCAACACATTAATATAAACAAAAACTTAAAAAAAACACTAAAAAATAGATAAGGCCCGTCGCCGCCGTGGCCGCCGTCGTCTTCCGTAGCCATCGTCCTACTCATCGTCGTCGCCACCGGTGAGGCCGACCTATGGAGGTGGCTGCCAAAGGTGGGCTGGTGGCCCCTGCCAGGCCGGAGGTGTCTGCTGTGGCAGTTGCGGTGGCGCCTGCACAACCTCTTCACGTGGCGTGGAGGGTGGCCATGTGCCAGCGTCCACCTCAAGCGTGCACGACCACGATCTCCGTCCATGACCAGGACTGCCAGATTAAGGTCGGGTTCCATCCCATTGGCTCCTCCCTCGGCATTTCTGAATGGACGTCCTCCAGGGCCTCCTCCTTGACGTAGGCATCCAGCTCTGGGAAGGCGACATCGCCAGCCGCTGACGGGGCCATCATCTCCTCGTGGCCCTGCCATTGGAGCTCGTCGTGGGTGTGGAGGGAGTCCTCCATCACCTGGCTCATGAGATCCTCCTCCTCCTCGCTCGTCATTGGCATGGGTGGTGGCGGGGACGGTGATACGTCTCCGTCCTATCTACTTTTCCAAACACTTTTGCCCTTGTTTTGGACTCTAACTTGTATGATTTGAATGGAACTAACCCGGACTGACGCTGTTTTCAGTAGAATTGCCATGATGTTGTTTTATGTGCAGAAAACAAAAGTTCTCGGAATGACCTAAAACTCCACGGAATATCTTACAATAAATAATAAAAAAATCCTCCCCAAAGATGAAGACCAGGGGGCCCACACCCTTGCCACGAGGGTGGGGGCGCCCCCCTAGGGCGCACCCCCTACCTCGTGGCCCTCCTGGAGACCTCCCGACTCCAACTTCAACTCTATATAACTGCTTTCGGGGAGAAAAAATAGGAGAGAAGAAATCATCGCGTTTTACGATACGGAGCCGCTGCCAAGCCCTAAAACCTCTCGGGAGGGCCGATCTGGAGTCCGTTCGGGGCTCCGGAGAAGGGGATTCGTCGCCGTCGTCATCATCAACCATCCTCCATCACCAATTTCATGATGCTCACCACCATGCGTGAGTAATTCCATTGTAGGCTTGCTGGACGGTGATGGGTTGGATGAGATTTATCATGTAATCGAGTTAGTTTTGTTAGGGTTTGATCCCTAGTATCCACTATGTTCTGAGATTGATGTTGCTATGACTTTGCTATGCTTAATGCTTGTCACTAGGGCCCGAGTGCCATGATTTCAGATCTGAACCTATTATGTTTTCATCAATATATGAGTGTTCTTGATCCTATCTTGCAAGTCTATAGTCACCTATTATGTGTTATGATCCGTTAACCCCGAAGTGACAATAATCGGGATACTTACCGGTGATGACCGTAGTTTGAGGAGTTCATGTATTCACTATGTGCTAATGCTTTGTTCCGGTTCTCTATTAAAAGGAGGCCTTAATATCCCTTAGTTTCCATTAGGACCCCGCTGCCACGGGAGGGTAGGACAAAAGATGTCATGCAAGTTCTTTTCCATAAGCACGAATGACTATATTCGAAATACATGGCTACATTACATTGACGAACTGGAGCTAGTTCTGTGTCACCCTATGTTATGACTGTTACATGATGAACCGCATCCGGCATAATTATCCATCATTGATCCAATGCCTACGAGCTTTCCATATACTGGTTTACGCTTATTTACTTTCCCGTTGCTATTGTTACAATCACTACAAAATACCAAAAACATTACTTTGCTTTTGTTACTCTTTTGTTACCGTTACCATCACTATCATATTACTTTGCTACTAAACACTCTGCTGCAGATACTAAGTTTCTAGGTGTGGTTGAATTGACAACTGAGCTGCTGATACTTGAGAATATTCTTTGGCTCCCCTTGTGGAATCAATAAATTTGGGTTGAATACTCTACCCTCGAAAGCTGTTGCGATCCCCTATACTTGTGGGTTATCAAGACTAATTTCCGGCGCCATTGCCGGGGAGCATAGCTCTATTCTTTGAGTCACTTGGGATTTATATTTGCTGGACACTATGAAGAACTTGAAAGACGCTAAGACAACAATTTATCCCTCAACTACGAGGGGAGGTAAGGAACTGCCATCTAGCTCTGCACTTGATTCACCTTCTGTTATGAGTAAGCTTGCGACACCTAAACATGCTTCTGCTATTCATTCTGATACGTCACATGTTATTGATGATGATACTTCTGCTATACATGATACTTATGATGAAACTACCTCTATGCCTGATACTACTATGCCACTTAGTGATTTTCTCGAGGAATGACTTGCTAGGGCTAGAGAGATTGAAAATATTGAATCTGATTATGATGATGAAGAATCACTTGTTATTCCTCAGGGTTATTTATTTGATCAAGAAGCTTCTTTAGCTATTTTAGCTTGCAAAGATAGATATGAACTCAAAGGGTTATTAGCTAAATGGAATAAGCAATCTCTAAATGCTAGGATGAAACCCGACCCTGCTTTTGCTACTTCACCTATCTTTGTTACTGATAAGGATTATGAATTCTCTGTTGATCCTGATATAATTACTTTGGTTGAATCTAATCCTTTTCATGGCTATGAATCTGAAACTGTTGTGGCACATCTTACTAAATTAAATGATATAGCCACCCTGTTCACTAATGATGAGAGATCTTGCTACTTTTATATCCTTAAAATATTTCCGTTCTCATTAAAGGGTGATGCTAAAATATGGTTTAATTTTCTTGATCCTGGTTGTGTGCGTAGTCCCCAGGATATGATTTACTACTTCTCTGCTAAATATTTCCCTGCTCATAAGAAACAAGCTGCTTTAAAGAAAATATACAACTTTGTGCAAATTAAAGAAGAGAGTCTCCCACAAGCTTGGGGGAGGCTTCTCAAGTTACTTAATGCTTTGCCTGATCATCCTTTTAAGAAAAATGAAATACTTGATATCTTTTACAATGGACTAATCGATGCTTCCAGAGATTACCTGGATAGTTGTGCTGGTTCTCTTTTCAGGGAAAGAACACCGCATGAAGCTGAAATCTTATTGAATAATATGTTGACAAATGAAAATAATTGGGCACCTCCTGAGCCAGCTCCTGCTCTAATTAATGATCCTATTCCTAAACCAACTCCGAAGAAGAGAGGTATTCTATTTCTTAGTCCCGAAGATATGCAAGAGGCAAAGAAATCTATGAAATAAAAAGGTATTAAAGCTGAAGATGTTAAGAATTTACCTCCTATTGAAGAAATACATGGTCTTAATTTACCGCCTGCCGAAGAAACATATGATCTTGATCCTTTACTTATTCAAGAACCTCCAGACCTCGGTAACCCGACACAGGTAGTAAAGGTAAATTCTCTCTATAGATATGATAAAGCTGTAATCCCATTTACTAAAATTGCTAGCCCATGCTTAGATGAGTTTGATAAATTTATGGCTAAGCAAGAAGATTTTAATGCTTATTTAGGTAGACAATTGAAATACAATTCAAATATGCTTGAACACTTGGGGTGATTATATGGCTAATGTCAAAGGTGAACTTAAACTTATTAGTAAACATGCTTCCATGGTTACCACTCAAGTAGAATAAGTACTTAAAGCTCAAAAGGAATTGCTCAATGAGATGAATAGTAAGAAAAATGATTATGCTGTTAAAGTGGCTACTAGAACTGGTAGAATGACTTAGGAACCTTTGTATCCTGAAGGCCACCCTAAGAGAATTGAACAAGATTCTCAGAGAAATAATATTGATGCACCTAGTTCTTCTAAAAAGAAGAAAAAGAAAAATGATACTGTGCAAACTTCTAGTGAACCTATTGCTGAACCACCTGATAATCCAAATGATATCTCTGTGTCTGATGCTGAAACACAATCTGGCAATGAACATGAACCTAATGAAAATGTTAATGATGATGTTCATAATAATACTCAACCTAGTAATGATAATGATGTAGAAACTGAACCTACTGTTGATCTTGATAACCCACAATCAAAGAATCAACGTTATGATAAGAAAGACTTTATTGCTAGGAAACATGGTAAAGAAAGAGAACCTTGGGTTCAGAAATCCATGCCTTTTCCTCCCAAACCATCCAAGAAAAAGGATGATGAGGATTTCGAGCACTTTGCTGAAATGATTAGACCTATTTTTTGTGTATGCGATTAACCGATATGCTCAAAACAAATCCTTATGCTAAGTATATGAAAGATATTATTACAAATAAAAGAAAGATACCAGAAGCTGAAATTTCCACCATGCTTGCTAATTATACTTTTAAGGGTGGAATACCAAAGAAACTTGGAGATCCAGGAGTACCTACTATACCATGCTCCATTAAAAGAAACTATGTTAAAACTGTTTTATGTGATCTTGGAGCCGGTGTTAGTGTTATGCCTCTCTCTTTATATCGTAGACTTGATTTGAATAAGTTGACACCTACTGAAATATCTTTGCAAATGGCTGATAAATCAACTGCTATACCTGTCGGTATTTGTGAGGATGTGCCTGTTGTGGTTGCAAACGTTACTATTTTAACGAACTTTGTTATTCTTGATATTCCCGAGGACGATAATATGTCTATTATTCTTAGAAGACCCTTTTTGAATACTGTAGGGGCTATTATTGATTGCACTAAAGGCAATGTCACTTTTCATGTTAATGGTAATGAGCATACGGTACACTTTCCGAGGAAACAACCTCAAGTTCATAGTATCAATTCTATCGGAAAAATTCCATCGATTGTATTTGGAGGTTTTGAATTTCCTCTTCCTACTGTCAAGAAAAAATATGATATACTTATTATTGGGGATGTGCATATCCCCGTTGAGGTAACCTAGTGTTATTCGAAATTTCTTTGGTTCCATGTTATTCGGAATGAGTTCGTTAACAAGACTTGATCAACCTTGTTAGTGGATTCCTTTTGATGAGCATGAGATGGATGAAACTAGAAGCACAACCTTCTGTACTCTCTCTATACTTTCTGTTATTTAGTTGAAATAAAGTGAAAATAAATAATTTTCTACCTGTTATCTGATTATCCGTGCAATATAAAAATACCTCAAAAATAAAAGTTCTCCAAATGCCCTGAAAATTAAATATGATTTTTTCTAGAATATTTGAGGATTTATGGAACAAAGAACACACCAGGGGGCCAACCACCTTGCCACGAGGGTAGAGGGCGTGCCCACCCCCTAGGGCGCGCCCCCTGCCTTATGGGCCCATGGTGGCCCTCCTCCACTTATTCCTGCACTCATCCTCTTCTTCTTCCTCCCACAAACACGAAAAACCAACTCAAGCACGAGTTCCAGCCCTCTTTGCTGCCATTTTCGATCTTCTTGCTCAAAGGACCTCTCACAAAACTGCTTGGGGAGATTGTTCCTTAGTATGTGACTCCTCCATTGGTCTAATTAGTTTTTGTTCTACTGCTTTATTCATTACAAATTTTTGCTGCTTGGGTGACCCTGTTCTTGAGCTTGCATGTCAAATTTATATGGTCAAAAGTAGTTTTGATGCATGATATAGGCCCTAGGCACTTGTAGGAGTAGTTGCTATCAATATTATTGAGTTTGGTTTACTTTTATTTTGAAGTTACTAAAAATTTTCAGAATTTTTCAAAGGAAGAAATATGCTTAGGAAAATGTTCCAAGGTGGTTCTTCAAAGAAGCAAGGACCCAGGCTTGCAATGTGTGATGCTGACGAAGAGCCACCAAGAGACGCTCCAGTGCGTCCTTGTGAGTGGCCTTCTGAAAATTTTATGGATCGAGCGGGAATAAAAGAAGAATTCAACGCATATTTGCGTAACGCTGATCTTGTGAGCTTTGAGGAAGAGAAGTGCAGTCAGTATCATAACCTCACATGTTCCTTTGTGAGGAGGTTTGAATTTTCCACTTCACGTAATTCTCCAACTGTCCTGTTTGATCTATATGATAAATCTTACACCATGGACTTAGAGGATTTTACCACTGCATGAAACTTCCACAATGGGGTAGTATAAGGGATCCTCGCAAATCTGAATTTAGAGATTTTCTTGCTAATATAACTGTGGGAGAATCTAGAGATATTACACAAGCTATCATAGGGAGCATCCACTTTCCGGCTATACATTATTTTTCTCTCTTCGTAGGTAGATGCATAAATGGTAAAGATGAGGCATGTCATGTGTGTGTCCCTGACCTCAGTATTCTTAGGAGTGCTGTGTTAGGAGACAAATCATATAATTTGGGAGCTATTGTTGCACGTAGGTTGCATCATAATAGATATAATGGAGATTTCTTTGGAGGAATTTATGCAACCCGCTTAGCTAAATTTCTTGAGATAGACGTTCGTGAAGGATACATGGAGTTGCCTCCTGCTTATTTAGATTTAGATTCTATGGTTTCTCACCATTTTGTCGAGAGGAACGAATCACCTCTCCAGTACCGACAAATCTTTGACAGACGCCGTGCTGTCCGTATTACTCTCCTTGCTCCTGCTTTCTTTGATTATCAAGCAAGAGGAGGATATACTATTACCAGAGAGGAGGCAGATGAGTACGAGAGGAGAGCGGAGGCCGCTCGTCGCCACACTGCAGCTCAGGAGGCGATAGCCGCTGCATCACAGTACGACCCAACAACTATTATTATGGATATCAGTCAGGCCAGCCGTGGCCATAGACCAACTTAGGCCAAAAGCCTAAGCTTGGGGGGAGTACGTATTTCTCATCGACATTACATTTATGTTCACACACACTCATTGCTAGATGTCGGTGCTCATACTTTTTCATTATATCATCCATGCTAATTTATTTTCCTTTTTATACTTTCTTCTTGTGTGTTTCATAAACCTTAAGAAAAACCAAAAAAATTAGTTGTAGCTTTTAATTAATTTACTTTCCATGCTTGTAGTAGTTATTAAAAAGAAAATCCAAAAATATTTCCCGTTCTTCTTTTGCTTGTTGGGAGCTTTCCCGTGTAAATAGTTTTATTTCTTTTCTTTTCTTTGGGGGTCAGTAGGAGAAGACCATGATTAAATTGTTGAAGTGGTTCTTATATGCTTTATTGTTGATTTAACCAAGAGCCCATATTGCTTTGTCTTCTCCTGTTTATTGAATGCTCGCAGATTCCAGCTTAGTCTAATGCACATGCACTCTTATTATTATTCACACCATTCGGTCGTGCAAGTGAAAGGCAATTATGATGATATATGATGGACTGACTGAGATGAGAAAAGCTGGTACAAACTCGACCTTTTTTGTTTTTGTAAATATGATGAGTTCATCGTTCTTGATTCAGCTTGTTATGAATAAACATGTTTGCAATGACAATTAGAGATCATAGTTGCTTGTGCCATGCTTGATTAGCTATGAGTTATAATGGTTTACCTTGCGTGCTAACATGCTATTAAAATGGTTATGATGTGGTATGATAGGGTGGTATCCTCCTTTGAATGATTTAAGTGACTTGACTTGGCACATGTTCACGAATGTAGTTGAAACAAATCAATATAGCCTTCACGATATTTATGTTCATGGTGGATTATATCATACTCATGCTTGCATCCAATGTTTATTAATTTTAATGCATGTACATGGCTGTTGTCGCTCTCTAGTTGGTCGCTTCCCAGTCTTTTGCTAGCCTTCACCTGTACTAAACGGGAATACTGCTTGTGCATCCAATCCCTTAAACCCCAAAGTTATTCCAGATGAGTCCACTATACCTTCCCATATGCGGTATCTTCCTGCCGTTCCAAGTAAATTTGTATGTGCCAAACTCTAAACCTTCAAATAATTATCCTGTTTTGTATGCTCGAATAGCTCATGTATCAACTAGGGCTGCCTGTATCTTCCATGTTAGGCGGGTTATTCTCAAGAGGAGTGGACTCCGCTCCTCACTCACGAGAAAATGGTTGGTCACCGGGATGCCCAGTCCCATGCTTTATGCAAACTAAATAAAAAATAATTGCAAAACAAAACTCCCCTTGGGATCTGATGTATGTTGGAGGCACTCGTTATTTCGAGCAAGCCATGGATTGATGTTTGTTGGTGGAAGGGGAGTATAAACTTTACCATTCTGTTTGGGAACCGCCTATAATGTGTGTAGCATGGAAGATATCGCCATTTCTTGGTTGTTATGTTGACAATGAAAGTACACCGCTCAAAATATTATTCACCTCTATTTCAAAACTGAGCTCTGGCACCTCTACAAATCCCTGCTTCCCTCTGCGAAGGGCCTATCTATTTACTTTTATGTTGAGTCATCACCCTCTTATTAAAAGCACTAGCTGGAGAGCGCAGCTGTCATTTGCATTCATTACTATTAATTTATATTTGGGTGTGACTATGATTGGATCTCTTTTACCATGAATTACAATGTCTAGTCAGTTCTTGATCTTTAAAGGTGCTCTGCATTTATGTTTTGCGGTCTCAGAAAGGGCTAGCGAGATACCATCTTGTTATATCATATTATGATTGTTTTGAGAAAGTGTTGTCATCCGAAATTTATTATTATGGCTTGCTAGTTGATTATGCTATCGATATGGGTAATCATGAGACCTGAGAATTATTGCAAATATGGTTAATTATAATCTTTGTTGAAAACTTGAATGCTAGCTTGACATATTTACAACAGCAAGAGCAAACAGAGTTTGTAATAGTTTTTCTTTATTTCTTTCAGTTTGTCAACTGAATTGCTTGAGGACAAGCAAGGGTTTAAACTTGGGGGAGTTGATACGTCTCCGTCGTATCTACTTTTCCAAACACTTTTGCCCTTGTTTTGGACTCTAACTTGTATGATTTGAATGGAACTAACCCGGACTGACGTTGTTTTCAGCAGAATTGCCATGATGTTGTTTTATGTGCAGAAAACAAAAGTTCTCGGAATGACTTGAAACTCCACGGAATATCTTACAATAAATAATAAAAAATCCTCGCCAAAGATGAAGACCAGGGGGCCCACACCCTTGCCACGAGGGCGGGGGGCGCGCCCCCCCTAGGGCGCGCCCCCTACCTCATGGGCCCCTTGGAGACCTCCCGACTCCAACTCCAACTCTATATAACTGCTTTCGGGGAGAAAAAAATAGGAGAGAAGAAATCATCGCGTTTTACGATACGGAGCCGCCGCCAAGCCCTAAAACCTCTCGGGAGGGCCGATCTGGAGTCCGTTCGGGGCTCCGGAGAAGGGGATTCGTCGCCGTCGTCATCATCAACCATCCTCCATCACCAATTTCATGATGCTCACCACCATGCGTGAGTAATTCCATTGTAGGCTTGCTGGACGGTGATGGGTTGGATGAGATTTATCATGTAATCGAGTTAGTTTTGTTAGGGTTTGATCCCTAGTATCCACTATGTTCTGAGATTGATGTTGCTATGACTTTGCTATGCTTAATGCTTGTCACTAGGGCCCGAGTGCCATGATTTCAGATCTGAACCTATTATGTTTTCATCAATATATGAGTGTTCTTGATCCTATCTTGCAAGTCTATAGTCACCTATTATGTGTTATGATCCGTTAACCCCGAAGTGACAATAATCGGGATACTTACCGGTGATGACCGTAGTTTGAGGAGTTCATGTATTCACTATGTGCTAATGCTTTGTTCCGGTTCTCTATTAAAAGGAGGCCTTAATATCCCTTAGTTTCCATTAGGACCCCGTTGCCACGGGAGGGTAGGACAAAAGATGTCATGCAAGTTCTTTTCCATAAGCACGAATGACTATATTCGAAATACATGGCTACATTACATTGACGAACTGAAGCTAGTTCTGTGTCACCCTATGTTATGACTGTTACATGATGAACCGCATCCGGCATAATTATCCATCATTGATCCAATGCCTACGAGCTTTCCATATACTGGTTTACGCTTATTTACTTTCCCGTTGCTATTGTTACAATCACTACAAAATACCAAAAACATTACTTTGCTTTTGTTACTCTTTTGTTACCGTTACCATCACTATCATATTACTTTGCTACTAAACACTCTGCTGTAGATACTAAGTTTCCAGGTGTGGTTGAATTGACAACTCAGCTGCTAATAGTTGAGAATATTCTTTGGCCCCCCTTGTGCCGAATCAATAAATTTGGGTTGAATACTCTACCCTCGAAAGCTGTTGCGATCCCCTATACTTGTGGGTTACCAGATGGCGACGGTCTAGTAGTTAGGTCGCGAACTAGACTACGCCCGCATGGCTGGGGCGGGCTGGGAGCGCGCCCGGCAAAGAAAGATTGCCGCGTATGTCATGCTCGTCGCGGAGCCACGTATCCCACAACGGGGAGTCGATGGCGTACCTCCAGTCATCGATGAGGTCCGGTGGCGGTTGATCTCCTTGCGGTGGCCGTGGCCTCTAACCGGGGTCAGAGGAATGGGCACCTGATCCGCAGAGAGATGCCAGTTATTGGGGAGGTGCACGTCGTTCCACGACAGCGGCGTCCATGTCTCTCAATATCTCTTGCAGATCTCCGCCTTGACGTACGGCCGCATCCGAGGTGCAGCCCATCCGACGAGATGTGGAATGCGGGCGGTGGAGGTGGAGGTGGAGTGGTGGAGCGGCGACGACGACTCGGCCTCGTGATCGTGCCTTGTCTTGTGGTTGGGAAACCAGCGACCAACCATTGTCCCCGGCAGGGATAGGTGGAGGAGCGACGGGCTAGGGTTTGCTTGTCGGAGCTTGAGGAGGCATGCGTCGATGGAAGTGGAAGCCTGTGGACTGGCCGGTCCACGGCTTCCACATTAAAAATGACGACGACCGGGTGGATGGGTGGCTGGCAGGTGGATCCGACCGCCCGTGTGCAATTAATTTGGGCAGTGGGAGGTGGGTGGGCGACCGACAGGCGGGCCTAAGGCGGACGAGGAGCGGGCGCGTGGACGTCCGTTCGCCGTCCGTCTGAACGCAAACTGGGCGCATGTTTGCGCCAGAAATGGGTCGAGCCGGACGTCAAACGGCCGTTTTTTGCAGATGGGGTCACGCGTTGAGCCGTCTCCTCTGTCCGTTTGGCCGAAACGAACATGATTGGGTTGTGCGTTGGGGTTGGCCTTAGCTTAGCTGAGATCGATTATTTTGAAAAACAAATATGCTTAAACATTCTTAAATTTATTATAGACACATGTAAGGTTGGTTCGGGCCGCTTCATCCCACAATACCGCCGAATCAAAATAAGACGTTGGTGATAAACAGTATGAACATCACCGCCCACAACTCCACATCTATGTTTCATAAACAACCTCAAAATGTTTCAGCTCCTAATCCGATTTACATTAATAGAAAAAAAGACTTGGAGTTGTAGACATATCCTACATAAATGTTGTTAAATGATTTCAGATTTTTTTGAAATGTCTAAATATGTTTTTTTATCTCACGATCTCATGTACTCGCCCTGGCGGGATGATGACTCGGATCACCTCGGGCACTGCGATGCCATGGGCATCTTCCGTGTACCGATGTCTGGACTGGACCGAGCAGAGCACTGACTGCGGTTGGGTGCTGATTGATCTTGACAAGCCGTGACTGTGCCCACCACGGGCTTGTTCGTTTCGATCCGCTTAATCATGAGTGGTAAATCAATATCGCATGCCAGAATGCAAACGTACGTACGTCCCACTGGATGGATAGAGGGACACCCGTCCGGCCATCGTCCAAAGGGCCTCTTCAATGCAGAGATTTTTCATGTGGATTTTTGAAGGAGCAGTATCCTTAGAAAAAATCCCAGTGTCAGTCGTTTTATTCCTAGGATTGAACCATCAGGAACTGTTCCTCCAGAGGATTTTTATTTTGCACCACATTTCATAGAAAAATCCGCATACGCTTAGGCCTCTTGTAAAGATTTTTTTTTCCTGTGATGCAACCAAACGAAACAAATTCTTATAGGTTATGTTTATCAGAATCACGTAGATCCTATTCGGTTGCACCCTGCAGGAGAACACAAGCAAGGGGAAAATGCAAGAAGGTGGGTGCGGCCGTGCGGGCATCATGAAGGAGAAGTCTTCCAGGAGCAAAGGCAAGAGAAGTGGCGCCTCAAAGGAAGGCTCTCTCATCCTTGATCCATCTTGTCAGTTGAGAGCTCTGAAAAGAAGGGAGGCGCGTGTCTTTAAAATTAAAGCGGCGCCTGTGGCGGTGATAGTTAGCTTTATTAAGGAGGAGGCATCGCTTTGAGCTGTTGCGAGTGGCAAGCACTTGAATAATATAATGCCGTGAGAATAATTCATCAGTGTTGTGCCGCTTTGGCGGCGTGTGTGTTACAAACTCCTCTTCTTAATGAATGAAAATGACAAATCTTTTGCCTTGTTTCAAAAAAGGAAGAAAAGTACTCCTCTTCTTAATGAATGAAAATGACAATTTTTTTGCCTTGTTTCAAAAAGAAAAGAATAATAGAAAAAGTGGCGCCACAATGAAGACGTCTAGGACTGCTTGATGGATGCCTCGTTGATGGCCGTTGTGTTTTCGGCAGGAGTTCCCTGACGAGATTGCGATCCATTTTGTTCGGGAGTTTGCGGGTGTAGCGTTTTGGGAGCTTTATGGAGGCCGTCTTTGCGGTCGTGGGGATTCATGCTTTGAGAGTAGTCTACATGTGGCCAAGTTGTACCAGTTTTCGTCCGGTTTCACCGTCAATTTGACATGGGTACTTGCTTGGAAAGATCAGAAGTGCTGGGTCATCGATTGGCATTCATTTACAGCTAGCAGCTACCACAAGGTAGCATCAGTCCTCTCTTATATTTCTTTGCAGTGGGAGTACTACCGAAAATCCCACAAATCACTCCGACTCTGATCGCCTCCGCAGTATGCTATGCGTCGTGCAGAGAAAGCGTTGAAAACAATCAGCCAACACAAAAAAGCCACAAGGGAATTAGACAGATGGAACGACCGATTAAACACACAAAGGCACCGTGGACCAGAAATCAGGAGACACGTAGATGCATGGGAAACGAAGAAGCAAAGCGCGCTCGAACTGAAGAGCACGTAGTAGTGGTAGTAGTACAGAAGAAAGGGAAT
Organism: Triticum dicoccoides; assembly: GCF_002162155.2. Classification (NCBI taxonomy): domain Eukaryota; kingdom Viridiplantae; phylum Streptophyta; class Magnoliopsida; order Poales; family Poaceae; genus Triticum; species Triticum dicoccoides. The sequence goes on from NC_041386.1 coordinate 647,708,377, forward strand.
CTGGTAATTTACATCCAAGTCGAACTAACAGAACAGCCAAGCATTAGACTTGCCTACATGCATGCATGCTGCACGCACGCACGCACGGTTGCGCGCAGCCCCAACGAATCAGTTAGCCCGTCCGGGGCAGCGCGGGCTCGGATCCATCCACAGGAGTCGCCGGCGGCGGTGTCCACTACGGCGACCCTCGCGCCCATGCGGCGTCGGCGGCGGCGGCGGCATTGGCCGGCGGGCGGAGGGAGCCGTCGTAGGTTTCCGGTGTGTGTTGGCCGGAGAAGAGACGAGAGGCGCCCACTGGCTTCTTGGCTTGAGTGTCCCTAGCACAGAAGAGAGGGGAGAAGGGGAGGCGAGGCGAGGAGCGAGTGAAGTGCATGTGGCGGTCACACCTCCTCGCTGGCTGCCGGGATTTAAAGGCCACACATCATTCACACCACACACTGTGTAGTTTTCTTTTATGCTACATTGAGTAAACATCGCCCATTTTACTGAACTCTTTCCATAATGAACACCGTCCATGTTACTGAATCAAGCATGGCATCTCTTGTCTCATTTTCTTTGTCTTTGCAGGTTGCAGCTAAACCATCTCAAGGGATTTTAGAACTACTTTTAATACTGTCATCAGCACTGTTGATAAGTTTGTTGCTTCCCTAAAAAAAATTGAAGTTTGCTGCGTGGAGTACGTCAAGATGCATGACGGGTTGGCCAAATAATTGGTCGCCAAGACTCGACTCGAGCAGCGCCAATTGGTTGCAGGTCAGCACTGCCATCCATGCACTGGGAGATAAGAGAGAACAAGCTTGTACACGTACCTGAAACGAAACGAAACGATATACTGGAACAAGAGGCTGTGCGCACCTAAAACCTTGCGCTCCGTAGTGAATGAGATCGATAATAAAATCTCGCACGTCCCGTCGTGTCCTTTGTTAGGTGCTAATTTAACCGAGTAAATTGCACAGAAGTACCATAATTGGGGCATTGGAAGCAGATTGGTACCAAGTTTGGTAATTTTTACATGTCAGTACCAAGTCTGGGGCTATACGTTACGAAAAGGTCTAAATCACGTATAAACGCGTATTGACAGTGTATCTGACCGGCGGGGCCCACCTGTCAGCTGCCGACGTGGCATTTTTTTTGCAGAAAACCCCCCGCACCTCCTTCGTCCTCACGCGCGGCGGCGCTCGATCTGGATCGAGGGGAGGAGCCCCTCGAGCCCGAGCTCCTTCGCCTCCCGTAACACCAGCCCGCCCCGGCCTCCTCCTCGCCTCGCCGTCGGCCGGCCACCGGAGCACCACCAACGGCGACTAGGACCAGGCCGTCCCCGGACCCTGCCTCTCTCCTTCTCTTCCTTCTTCTTCATGGACGCAATCAGCGGCAAGGCGCTCACCCGCGTCACCTGCGCGCTCGTCGCCTTCGTCGTCCTCGCCGCCGGGGTCACGCTGCTCGCCCGTCATCACATCTACCGCCCGCCCCTCGGCGTCACCGTCGAGGACGCGGCCCTCGCCCGCCTCGCCCTCGCCGACAGAAACGCCACGGCCACCGCGCTCGCCTGCGACGTCTCGCTCGCCATCGTCCTGCACAACCACCACTGGCTCAGGCGCGCCGAGCACACGGCGCCGCTCGACGCGGAGCTGCTCTTCGTCGGCGCGTGCTTCGCCCGTGTCGCGCCTTCTTCCTGGACGCCATCGGCGGCAAGGCGCTCACCGAGGCAGTAGCAGCAGCAGCAGGGAGCGGAGGCATCGCGGCGGACGCAGCTGTAGGAGTCGGCGGAGGCGCGCGCGGCCGCGGCGCCGCTGCCGTGCCCGCGGTGCCGGAGCCGGGAGACCAAGTTCTGCTCTTCACCGGCGCGCGCTTCGCCCGCATCGCGCTGGCCGGCGCGGGGGCCGTGGTCCGGGCGGGAAACACGGAGGCGTACCGCGCCGTGGCGGCGGCCGACAGGGCGGGCATCGCGCTCGGGAGCGCAGGAGTGGCCGAGTTCGTCAGGGAGAGCATGGCGGGACGCGCTCTGCCCGCTGGAGCTGCTGCAACGGAGGGGGGAGAGGCCACGACGCGAGCAGAGGCCGCGGCGGCGCGACCAGAGGCCGCGGCGGCGCGAGCAGGGGCAGCTCCGGCGCGAGCGGGGGCGGCGGTGATGCGAGAGGAGCTCGGGCTCGAGGGGATCCTCCCCTCGATCCAGACCGGGCGCCGCCGTGCGGGGGTTTTCTGCAAAAAAAATGCCACGTCGGCAGCTGACAGGCGGGCCCCGCCGGTCAGATACACTGTCAATACGCGTTTATACGCGATTTAGACCTTTTTGTAACGTATAGCCCCAGACTTGGTACTGACATGTAAAAATTACCAAACTTGGTACCAATCTGCTTCCAATGCTCCAATTGTGGTACTTCTGTGCAATTTACTCAATTTAACCGGGCTCATCATTGTCGGTACCGGCACTGTGCAGCAGGGGGTGTCTGAATCTGAATCTGGTGCCCGGCGCATGAGTTGAGACCCGAGATCTCGAGTAAGGAAACATTTGAACTTTTTACACCATCAGATGCCGATTGTTTTTTTTAAAACAGGGGCAAAAGATTTATTTAAGACAAGAAGAGAGCTTATTATAGAAGTCACCAATACATGGCATGAAAGATTACTCACACAAAATAATAGACCCTAATTTCTTTGCTCCTGCGGTGACCCAAAGATTTGCCTCGCAAACGATAAAGTTTAGCAAGATTGGTGGCGGAGCGCTCTTGTGCCGGAACACACGGGCGTTCCTATTACTTCAAATGGTTCATGACACGAGCATGGAAAGAGAGGTCATAGCCTTCCTATTGGGGACTTCGGTGCCGGTTCTAGTTGTCCACCACTCCTCCACCGAATCCTCTAGCTGCCATGTAGAAGTGCCCATGTGATGAAGGCCGAATTTTGCGATGGCGATTGTTACCTTGCTGGCTTAGGCTAGCTACACGCTCCCTCCGTCCCATAATATAAAAATATTTTTAACACTACACACTAGTGTTAAAAACACTCTTATATAAGAGAATGTCAAAAATGCTCTTATATTATTATGGGACGGAGGGAGTAGTAAACACTGGTGGAGCTACATATGCTCATGCAGGGGCCATGGCACCCCAACTTTGACAAAATGACTGAAGAAATTTTACCTGGAGGTGCGTAATTAGA
>NC_041386.1:647711748-647747499 GCF_002162155.2 Triticum dicoccoides
TTGATGTAGTTGTCTTTTGCGCCTCCAACATTTCCTGTCTAGCTCTGCCACTGGTAGTAAACATACACACCGGAGAGGCAGGTGGCTGGTGGCTGGGGTAGGCTGAGTGGCCGTTATCCATTTCCAGCAGTGGTGGCATGTGTTCCACAAGGAGGTAGGATGGTCTTGCAGTGTTTTGCTTGAATTTTCCTCAACAGAGAACTGCACAGCAGCAGCAGCTGGCTGCTAAATTGTGTGGCAACGGAGACACAAGGTGGGTGACCGGTGCAGCATCTCACTGTAAAGCCACTGCTTCTTTGTCGCATGGAGGTGTGGCCTTGAAGCAGAGCTACGCAGAGGAAGAATTACAGGCGCAGGCAGTAGAACAGTAGATGTGCTTATGTTCCTCTCCTTTTCAAGCAGGATATCATGATATCATGGGATTTGCTCCGCGGCCAGAAAGTCGAACCAGCTGCGCTGTGCGCAATACTTCCGCTGCTAATCTGAACCGAAGCTTTTTTACTCTTTGAGCATAGTCGTATCTGCCCAGGTAGGGGCCAGCTCGTGACCTCCATGGATCGCGTACAATACATGCATGGAGAGCTCTGTTGCACCAGGCAGTCAGGCACCAGCCAGCGGCCATCATGGGGGAAAGCCAGCATTGCATGTGTTGGGTGGTGGTGCAGGCCAGTGCGTGTCCGTGCGTGTTGGCAACTTTGTCAACCTCGAAAGGGCAAAAGCAGAGCCGCTTTGGATCTCCAGGACAACTGAGAGTCATCAAAGGAGCAGTGGCGCGCGATTCACGGGGAGCCGGCCTGCCACATTGGAGCAACTCTAGCAGAGTCTTATGTTGGTCTGATCGTTGTAATAATCGCCAATATGGTGATTTGCGGTTAAAATTACACTCTAGCAGAGACGTCATCCAACCTCAAACCGCCATAATTTATGGATGACGCTCTATATCGTGTCCACTAGCCTTCATAATTGAAGCGCTCCATCACCAATCACTATCGCCCTTGCCAATGGCGCAGACGGTTAGACGACCATGGCACGTGGAGTGTGTCAATTAATGGTAGCGGTCACGTGTCTGTTAGGGAACGTAGCAGAAATTTAAAATTTTCTATGCATCACCAAGATCAATCTATGAAGTCATCTAGCAACGAAGGGAGAAGAGTGCATCTACATACCCTTGTAGATCGCGAGCGGAAGCGTTCAAGAGAACGGTGTTGATGGAGTCGTACTCATCGTGATCCAAATCACCGAAGATCCTAGCGCCGAAAGGACGGCACCTCCGCGTTCAACACACGTACGGAGCGAGGACGTCTTCCGCGCCTTGATCCAGCAAGGAGGAGGGAGAGGTTGAGGAATAGGGCTCCAACAGCAGCACGACGGCGTGGTAGTGGTGGATCTGCAGTACTCCGGCAGAGCTTCGCCAAGCTCTTGCGGAGGAAGAGAGGTGTTGGGGAGGGGAGGGGCTGCGCCTTGGATGTGGTATGCAGCCCTTCCCTTGCTCCTTTGTATATAGGGGAAGGAGGAAGGGGGCCGGCCCCCTCTAGATGAGATCTAAAGGGGGGGGGGGGCGGCGGCCAAGGGGAGGGGGCTTGCTCCCCAAGCAAGGGGGGCGCCCCCCTTAGGGTTTCCCCCCCAACCCTAGGCACATGGGCCCAAGGGGGGATGCGCCCAACCCATGTAGGGCTGGTTCCCTTTCCTCTACAGCCCATTAGGCCCTCCGAGAGAGGTGGCCCCTCCCGGTGGACCCCCGGAACCCCTCCGGTGGCCCCGGTACAATACCGATATGCCCCCGAACCTTTCCGGTGACCGTATGACAACTTCCTACATATAAATCTTCACCTCCGGACCATTTCGGAACTCCTCGTGACATCCGGGATCTCATCCGGGACTCCGAACAACATTCGGTAATCACATACAAGTCTTCCTAATAACCCTAGCGTCATCAAACCTTAAGTGTGTAGACCCTATGGGTTCGGAAACCATGCAGACATGACTGAGACAACTCTCCGGCCAATAACCAACAGCGGGATCTGGATACCCATGTTGACTCCCACATATTCCACGATGATCTCATCGGATGAACCACGATGTCGAGGATTCAAGCAATCCCGTATACAATTCCCTTTGTCATTCAGTACGTTACTTGCCCGAGATTCGATCGTCGGTATCCCAATACCTCTTTCAATCTCGTTACCGGCAAGTCACTTTACTCGTGCCGTAATGCATGATCCCGTGACCAACTACTTAGTCACACTGAGCTCATTATGATGATGCATTACCGAGTGGGCCCAGAGATACCTCTCCGTCATACGGAGTGACAAATCCCAGTCTCGATTCATGCCAACCCAACAGACACTTTCAGAGATACCTGTAGTGCACCTTTATAGTCACCCAGTTACGTTGTGACGTTTGGTACACTCAAAGCACTCCTACGATATCCGGGAGTTGCACAATCTCATGGTCTAAGGAAATGATACTTGCCATTCAGAAAAGCTCTAGCAGACGAACTACACGATCTTGTGTTATGCTTAGGATTGGGTCTTGTCCATCACATCATTCTCTTGATGATGTGATCCCGTTATCAATGACATCCAATGTTCATGGTCAGGAAACCGTAACCATCTATTGATCAATGAGCTAGTCAACTGGAGGCTCAGTAGGGACATGTTGTGGTCTATGTATTCACACATGCATTACGATTACCGGATAACACAATTATAGCATGAACAATAGACAATTATCATGAACAAGGAAATATAATAATAACCATTTTATTATTGTCTCTAGGGCATATTTCCAACAGTGCCAACTACCCATGGCCGCTCCCGCCACAATTTATCGATGCCCGCCATGTTTTCTTGTTGCCTGCGATTATAAAAAGGTTATTGCAATGGCCGAACATCTCACAACCTTTACTTCCAACATCGCTGCCCGTAGCCACTTTCTTCCTCCCTATAGCCACGCCACTTCCCCTGCAGTCGGACTAGGTGTCGCTCTCGTCGGAGGAGGAGTGGATGGTCGACGAGGAGCAAGAGGAAGATGAGGCATCCCTCATTCCTAGGAGAAAGAGGAGTATTGCCACTGTGCGATATGACGAATCTGCTAGAGTTGCTCTTACGTTCACTTTTGGTTGGACGGCTTCTTCTGAACCCTGTCTTTCTTTTTCAAAAAACGAGGAAAGCACTCCGGCCTCTGTATGGTGGATATCCACCATCATATATTATGATTTATTATTGATTATTCAAGTAAGGCTAAGTAAAGTGAAACATTAATGTCAAACGAATTGGCGTGCGAAGAAAAAAAAACCAAACTCATTTGCCTTGTAGCAGAATCTCAATCATCCTAACACAAACCCCGTGACATATGGCCAAAAAACATAAAAATACATTACTCCTAGAAAGAGCCTTAAAAAGGGACCATCGCACGAGTGCCCATGAGTTCAACCAAAGGTCGAGAAGCGGACCTTCGAGCCAACACATTCAACAAGATCATGTCATGTGGGCCTCGGCAATACCTGATTTAGCTGGAGAGGCAGGATCATGGGGTTTCATCCACAATAAACGCATACTTGTCGCTAAAACCGTCACGGCAATCTCTCTACCAGATGATGGCTCCACCCATCCCGCATGGGAAAACATCATAACCAGAGACGACAGTTGTCATCCCGCTTCCGATCTTTGCCGCACCTCCATATGATCCCCGTCGATGGAAGAGAGAGGAGCCAAATGTGATTAGGGGCAGCCACTGCCCTGGCTCTCTCCACCGTAGACCCACTGGTGGGATCGCGTTGATGTCAAGACACAATCATGTCCAGGGAGTATCTTATAGTCTTAACTTTATCAACACAACTCTTCCAATGAGTAGATGACAATGATTTGATAGTCAATCCCTTGTGTTATCTTCAAGAATTTGCCATCTTTTGTAGAATTAGCAATGTTGTATATATGCCCTAGATAACTCCAAAATTATGTTGTTATACCACAAGACTTTGACATATCACATAGTGTTAAATTCAGACTATAACAAACACAAGCTGAATAAAAGCTCTTGGAATTTATTTCCAGAAGTTTCTTTTGTATCCCTTGATGTTTTCTTCCATAGGGGAGTGCTTCGGTACAACCCCCCCTTAAAATGTATAATGGGTAGTATGGTCATTTCACATTAGGTATAGGAATACACACCCCGACGCCGTACGTCCGCGCGCGACGTCGTATGCCCGCCCGCGTATGCCGCACCAGTCGTTGTACGTCGCGCCCCGTACGCCCGCCCGCATACCCGCACCCGTCGCCGTACGTCGCCGCCGTACACCCGCACGTCTCCACGTTGGCGTCGATAGTTATTGAAAAAAAACATCACGAGAGCCGCCGATGCCCGCCGTCGTAACCCTAAACCCTAAACGCATCGACGTCGTCTCCACGCCAGCCCCCGTCTCCACGAAGTCGCCGTCGCCCGGCTCGCCGCCCCAAACAGGCCGCCGTGCGTGCCCCGGTGCCGTTGCCGTTGCCGCCGCGTTCCTTTCCCGTCACGCAGATGGCCGCCCACCCATGATCTTCGTCGCCGCCTTCCTCCGCGGACTGCGCCTGCTACAACCGGTCGTCACCCTCACACCGTCGGCACCTGCCTCGGCCGGCCAGCAACGTCACGCCGTCAGCGCGTTCGTCATCGGACAAAATGGATCCAGCTGACATCCTCGCCGCCGTGCAAGAGGTTGGTTTGTGACGTCATTGTGCTTGATGAACAAATTATTTTAGGGATGATGTTACACGGTGTTCGATTGATCTTAGAATTTTTTTAAACATGTATAGTTAGAGGAGGAGGGTGATTATGATGGTGATGAGTACAGCGAGGACAACGGAACCTCGTCACCGGATATGGATGAATCTGCTGAGGAGAACTACATGAGTTTGGATGAATCTTATAGTGGCAATGTAAGTGTGATCAATGTTGATAAAAACAATAAATATGATAAACCGCACGGATAATTACATGTTTTTTGCATCATGTAGCGACATGATGATGATGTTGATGATATGGATATAGATGATTCATTTGCTGAAAGTGCACTCCGGGTATGTTTTAAAAAAAATAGGAGAAGAAATGACATAATAACCATATGAGCGCTTACATGTATTTTTTTGAAATGTGCGCAGATGGACGAGGACGGGGACTTTGTGAGGAACATTGTGGACGATGAAAGTGACAAATCGCACGTGCATGCATCTCATGATGACAGCTCTAGCAAAGTAAGTTTTGAAACTTACATACATTACATATTAAAATAATAACTGACTGACATACATGGTTTCATGCATTAATTTACAGGGAGATGTAGATGGTCCAAGCGGGAAGGATGAGCATGTTGGTGATGATCTGTTTAATTTTTACATCGGATTTGATGAATATCAGCAAGAATCATTGGACATGCATTGGAAGGTCATGAGGAAGACGTTCAGGTCACTAGGAGAGGCTTACATTTTCTATAACCAGTATGCTTACGAGCGTGGTTTCAGCGTAAGAAAGGACTCGCTGAAATATTCGAAAGGTCGTGAGAGAACTAAGCGCTTGAGAAAGTATCTGTGTGCGAGAGCTGGGAAACGACAGGCAAAACTTTGTACAATCGAAGGCAGGACCCGCAGGCTCAGAGGGGAGACTCGTTGCTTCTGCGAAGCGCATATAACTTTGAAACTTGATAAAGAGCGTAACGTTTGGCATGTCAGCAGTTTCAGTGATGATCACCGTCACGTTCTAGCTAGACCAGATGAAGTCACGTTTCTTCGGTCTCATAATCAGATAAAAGAATATGAGAAATTTGAGATATTAACTATGGCATGTGCTGGAATCAGGAAACATATGATATATGATAATGTCGTCAGTAGGCACGGGTCATATGCAAAGGCTGGTTTTGGGAGGAAGAAGCTTTATAACATGTGTTATAGGAAAAAAAATGAAGTTGCTTGCACAAGGTGATGCAGACACTGCCATTGGGATCATGATGACCAGAAGAGAGAGGGATCCAGATTTCTTTGAGCACACCGTCGATGATGAAGGAAGGCTGAAAAACCTATTCTGGTGTGATTCTCAATCACGTCGAGACTATGTTGACTACGGTGATGTGATTGTCTTCAACAGGACATACATGATGAATAGATATGGCATGCCATTTATACCTTTTGTCAGTCTGAACAACCACCATTGCACCATGGTATTCGGTTGTGCTCTTGTGTCTGACGAGATGGAAGATACATATGTCTAGCCGCTTCAGACGTTTTTGAGGGCTCATTGTCAGAAGAGGCCCAAGTCAGTAATTACTGATGGAGATGCAGCTATGATTAAGGCCATCAGAAAGGTACTTTCGGAGGTTTGGCATCGTCTTTGCTCTTGGCATATTGAGAAGAACATGCAGAAACACCTTCATCATAAGTCTCTAAAGGAGTTCAGGTCTCTACTTTATTATGCCACTACAAAAAAAAATTATTTGAGGAGCGATGGGCAGCGTTTACCACCAAATGGCAGTCGGAGAAAATAAAGACATGGTTACGTAGGATGTACAAGAAGAAAAGGCTTTGGGCTGCATCATATCTGTCTGGTGGGTTTTTCCTAGGTATGAGAAGTAACCAGCAAAGTGAGAGTCTGAATTCATGCCTTCACTTGCATCTAGACTCCGGTATGACTATTGTTGATATGATTGTGCACTATGAGAACTGCATAGTTCGTCTCCGTGAGAACGAGGCGCATGACGATTACACAAACTCACAGACAGTCCCAGTACCAGTATTGGATGAGTGCAAAGATATTGAGAAATCAGCTGTCTGTGAGTTCACGGCGGCAAACTTTGATATCTTACGGGAAGATATGAAGAAGGCACGGGAGCTTGACGTCCTTGAGAGACTGAGAGGAGCAGACACTCACAGATTCATACTGACATGGAATGAAAATAGGGATATCAGATTCACTGTGGACTACTCCCCAGGTAACTCCGAAGAAACCATGAAGTGCAGTTGCAGAAGTATGGATCGCAAAGGACTTCCTTGCAAACATATTCGTCACGTTCTGATTCAGCTACGCTTACGCGAGATATCTAAGTGTTTAGTACTGCCGAGGTTGAGCCAAGTTGCAAGGGGTGGACTTCCCGTGAAGCGCACTAGCGATCTGTTTGCGCGGGGATGGGCAGGTGCAGGGGACAGAGCTAGGTACATCGAGTTGGCTATCTTATCTGCCGAAGCAATTCATAAATCATGCAATAAACCATTTTTATTTGACAAGTTGAAGGCGGCTCTGAGGGACATAATAGATAATATTACACTGAGCAGGATGAGCCTGGTGCGGAGAAAAAGTTTGTGAACGACGATGCATTTGAGCCTAATCAAGATCATGTTATGGTTTGTGATCCCACAAAAGTTAACACCAAAGGCGCATCAAAACAGAGTGTTAAAGGCCACGGTAAGGATGGTCCTCATGTCACTAAAATGGGCGACCTAAAGCTTTTGATGAGAAAAGCAAACGTCAATGTGGCCAGTGCGGTCTTACTGGTCATTATAAGTCCACGTGCCCTCAAAATCCTAAGTACGATTTTCGTATGTTCATGTAAATCTTATTGTTCAAACCAAATTTATTTGTTTATTGTGAATTAACACAGATCTTACTATTTTAGTATGTAGGAACTTTGCTTGAATTCTGGAGTATGGAAGATTGCTTCGCCCTTTGATTGAAGACAATTTTTTGATGGATTGCTTCTATCTATGAGATCTTTTTTAATTGTTAGATTATGATATATGAGACTTATTTTACTTTGTTCATGTCAGACCTTTTTTATGTCAGACTATTTGCTAAGATACTCACATAAGTATTTGTTGATGACAGACTATGTTATGCAAGAAGTATTTTTACTCTGTTTATTCTGATGTGTTCATTGTGCACTGTAGTGCCGTCGTTGTTTACTGTTGTTTCTCTACACTGTCGTCGTTGCTTATAACACCGTCGTTTTTAGTTTTTTTAATAAAAAATAGCCCGACAAATGCGCCGGCCAGTCTCACATTACACAGACTGGACCGACGGCACTGTCCCACAGGGGCAGCGTCGTACGGCGGTAGCATAGCGAGTTAATCAGAGGAGTTCGACGACTTCTGTGGCGCCGGGTATATAAGCAGGTCGTCGCGCGCTCCGTCGGGCGAGGTGGGACTAAACATTTCCCGTCGCCCCGCGGGGTACTTGGGCCGTCGTCTGTCCGGCTGTAAAATGTTATTGGGCCGGCCCACGCGGTCACGCACGTCGCTCCCGACACGGCGGCGGCGAATGAACGTTTAGTCCCACCTCGCCCGATGGAGCGCGCGACGACCTGCTTATATACCCGGCGCCACAGAAGTTGTCGAACTCCTTTGATTAACTCGCTATGCTACCGCCGTCCGACGCTACCCTGTGGGACAGTGCCATCGTGGCTGCCCTGTCGGCCCGTTTGCCGACGTGGCGACGTGCAATATTCATCGGGCGGGCATTTTTTAAAACATTATATAAACATGGACTGTTTAAGTCACACAAGTAGATGACGGCAGAAGCATTTTTTAACATATGTTTTATTCAAACAAGTAGATGACAGGAGAAATATTCATTGGGCGAGCATTTTTTTAACATTATATAAACATGGGCTGTTTAAGTCACGGAAGTAGACGACGAGAGAAGTATGAATATGAGTAACTGAAAATTATAGATGACGACATGAAGACAAAATAATAATCCAAATGCCATTCTCAACTTAAATATTCAAACAAGTAGTGTCTTTTTCATCACAAAATATCCTAGTCAAAATAAATGAAAGCATCATGTGAGCGTACAAAATTTTTTGTTAGATAAATTTTGCCGCATTTATTTCTTCTTTGCAAGCCGGGTAACTTTGTCTTTCACATCGTTGAGCGTATTTCTCTCTAAAAAAATAAGTTGCGTAATCATTATGTCCCTCGATTTATTAACTGACCCCTGTTAGAACTTCATATTAGTCCAATGCGAATTGTATCACATAATGAATTCAATTAAATATAAGCATTTGAAATAAAACCATACCTGCGAAAAACGGCTTGTCCATTTGTCACTGTCCCAGTATTGAAAGCATCGAAAGACAAATATTCCACATGAATTGCTGGTCCATACAAACAACGATTCATAAGTTCGCATTTCAGATAAGATATTAAAATAATGTGAAAGTATATACGCACCCGTCTTCCTGTTGTGGCACATTATACGTTTTAATAGGCCAGGTAGACACATCCGGATAATTACAGCACCACTCGCATTCGCATCACGTATGTCATGTCCAAGTTGTTTTCTCTGTTCATATGATTGATAGCACGCAAAGGTTTTAAGATAGTTAAATTACGAATTGATAGTTTCGATATGCCTATATAAATTTATGACGTACCAGCTCCTCAACTTTGTCTTTAACTTCACTGTCAAGTTTGCGTCCCATCAAAGAATCAAGAACCTGAAACTCTTCCTTCGGGCGATGCATGATGACCGAAATCCAGTGGGTATTTTCCTTATTAAGAGGAATATAAGTCTACATCATAATAAATATAAGATGTAATCAACACATATTGTTTTATTAGTTAAAACCCGTAAATGCATACATTAAGCCAGTCGAAGTTACCTTATCTTTTTTAAAATACTCATCGGTGCATCTATTCACGGGTCCATTCTTCTTCGCCATAACTTCGTTATCATTTTTTCCTGGCTCGGTGTCTGGTCTAAAATCTAGTAACCAATTGACCAGCCGGGTCGGCATTATATGACGATCGTCACCAACAACTCCCAACAGATACGACGAATAAGCATTGATAACCTGAAAATAATTTAAAAGATGTATAACAATTCCAATTTGCAGTGAACACTAATATAAAACACAACAATAACTTACATCGCCGGTTATCCATTGATGGTTAAGAATCTTACAAGCCCTCTCTACACTAAGACCTTCACGCATGCCATCATTGAATATTTCCTTCTTTTTATGTTTTCTTGACTGCTCATAAGCACGGACAAACTTAACAGACGCTTTCACCACATTGTATTCATCTTCAAACCAAATATAAGGAACACGTCATCAGGCCTCAGTGAAATCAACCCTTTATTTCAGGCTGCCTCTTGGACCATGAAATTTTTAGTACTTGGATTGAAACCTTGAATCATAAGCGCAAGCAAATTATCACGCATCTTCACCGAAGGTATTCGTAACATGCCCTCCATCTCCGTTTCGTAAAATGTGAATCGCTAACTTGGTGTTAACTTATTAACAAGACTAACCCACTTTTCTACGGAACATCCAATCACACCATCGATGTCCATACTGCATATAATAATATCTATGTGACGTTGCATGCAGCTGAGATGTTATATTATAAGAAAAATATTCTAAGAAATACCTAGCCGACGGCGGGCGCTGGCGGCGAGCAGTGCGGGTGACGGCGTGCGCTGACGGCGACCAGTGTGCGTGATGACGGGTGCTGACGACGACCATTTCGGGCGACGGCGGGCACTGACGGCGACCAATGCGGGTGACAGCGGCCGTTGATGGCGACTAGTGCGGGGTGACGGCGGGCGCTGGGGGTGACGGTGGGCGGGATCAGATTGGGCGCGTCGTCGACACGTACGAGGTGGAAAGGGCATGCACGACGTGATTCGGCACCGACGTCCGACATTGTCGGGAATATTCCATCAGATAGCGACGGCTCGTGGAGATATTTACTGCGTCGGGCCCGCGCTAATCAGTTCGCAATCAATACCCACCCGACGTGATATAACCGCCGGTCGTGCTTTTGTCCTACACGTGATATAACCGTCGGACTTGCGTCAATTTTAATAAGCGTTTGTTTGTAATTAACTCTATTTGGAGGAGATGTAGGGTCAATACAATCAGTGCTTCTCTCCTTCGCATCCGCCGAATGGGCCCTTCTTTTCCACGTGCTACAGTGACCATGCAGGGCACGCACGCAAATATTTTGTTGCGTTTCGAGGCTCTATGTAATTTCTACTATTTTCCAGGCCAAAAACCCCTTAAATACTGCACGAACGTGACGCAACGTGCGTTCGTTGTCAGATTTCGTTCATTTTTGGCGTGGGGTGCCCGGGTGGGGCCCCACACGCGCTGCCAAAAGTTGGGTGTTGTAACGCCCCAAGACCGATGTGCTAGGTGTCCTCCAGTTATTCGTTGTTGTTGCCTTGTCATTGCTTGCGTGTCTTGCATCTCATATCATGTCATCATGTGCATTTCTTTTGCATACATGTTCGTCTCATGCATCCGAGCATTTTCCCCGTTGTCCGTTTTGCAATCCGGTGCTCCTATGTCACCCGGTGTCCCTTTCTATCTCTTTTTGTGTGCGAGTGTTAAACGTTCTCGGATTGGACCGAGACTTGTCATGCGGCCTTGGTTTACTACCAGTAGACCGCCTATCAAGTTTCGTGCCATTTGGACTTCGTTTGATACTCCAACGGTTAACTGGGGGACCGAAAAGGCCTCGTGTGTGTTGCAGCCCAACACCCCTCCAAAGTGACCCAAAACCCACCAAAACCCCCTCCATCATCTCGGTCGTTCGATCATGATCGTGTGGCCGAAAACCGCACCTCATTTGGAGCTTCCTAGCTCCCTCTACCTATAAATATGTGGCCTCCCCCGTCAAAATTCGCGGATGAAACCCTAGCCATCTTCCTCCTCCCGCAGCCGGACATGTCCGTCCCGCCGCTGGACGTATCCACCGCCACCGCCATGTCGCTCGGACCAATCAGGGGCCGCTACCTCACCACCGCGCCGCCGTCGTCCACTCCCCTCGCGCCACGTGGCCGCCGGCTCCTCCCCGCCGCGCCACGGCCCGCAGAGCCCATGACCGGCCTGCGCTGGGCCGCGCCGGGCCTGACCGCGCTGAGCCGCCGCCCGGCCGAGCTCGCGTCTCGCACGCCGCCCCGTTGCACCTTCACCGGCGCGCCTCGCCGCTGCCCCGCCGGCCGTGCTCCGCCGCCCTAGCGCATCTCCGCCGTCGTCGCCCTCCTGCCGTTGCGCCGCCTCGCGCCCGCGTGGCATCGCCGGCCTCCGCCGCCCGACCTGCTCGGCCACCATGCTCCGCTGTGGCCCCGCCGCTTCTTCCTCGCCGTCGGCCTCCTCCCAGCTCGCCAGAGTCCGCGACGTCTCGCCGGAGTCCAAGTCCGGCCAGATCTGGGCCGGGTGTAACGCCCTGAGACCGATGTGCCAAGTGTCGATCAATTATTCGCTGTTGTTGCTTTGTCATTGCTTGCGTGTCATGCATTGCATATCATGTCATCATGCGCATTTCATTTGCATACGTGTTCGTCTCATGCATCCGAGCTTTTTCCCCGTTGTCCGTTTCGCAATCCGGCGCTTCGTTCTCCTCCGGTGGTCATTTCTACCTTTCTTTTGTGTGTGGGAATTAAACATTTCCGGATTGGACCGAGACTTGCCAAGCGGCCTTGGTTTACTACCGGTAGACCGCCTGTCAAGTTTCGTACCATTTGGACTTCGTTTGATACTCCAACGGTTAACCGAGGGACCGAGAAGGCCTCGTGTGTGTTGCAACCCAACACCCTTCCATTTTGGCCCAAAAACCCACCTAACTCTGCTCCATCATCTCGGTCGTTCGATCACGATCGCGTGGCCGAAAACCGCACCTCATTTGGAGCTTCCTAGCTCCCTCTACCTATAAAAGAGCACCCCTCCCCGAAATTTCGGATCATTTCGCAGTCTAAACCCTAGATCCACTCCTCCCCGCGCCACCGGACGCGTCCGCGCTGCACCGGACATGTCCGCCCCCGCGCGCCACCTTACTCCAGCCAATCAGAAGCCGCCACGTCTCCCCGCCGCCGCTTCCCCTCCACTCACCGCGCGCCACATGGCACCGCGCTGCCCCACTTCGCCGCCGGGCCCGGAGAGCCCGCAACCGGCCCCCGCGGCCCATCCAACGCCGCCGCCCGAGCCCACGGGGAGGCCGGATCCGCGCTGCCCGGTCCTCCCTTGCGCCGCCGCACGCTGTCTCGACGCTGGCCGCCCGACGACGCCGCTCGTCGGAGTTCGTCAGCCTCGCCGGCCCCTCTCCGCCGCCCTTCTCCTCCTCGTCGCCTGGCCTCGTCACCGCGAGCGCCGCCGCCTTCGCCCGGATCGGATCCGGCCTCGCCGGATCTATCAGGGTCCGCCCCGCCTCGCCTCGAAGCTCGCCGGAGCCCTCTGCCTGCCGTCGCCGTCGCCGCCATGGATCGGGGACCAGATCCCCGCTCGAAGACGAGATCCCTCCCCGCGTGGGCCACCTCGTCCGCACCGGCCCAGATGCGAGGCCTAGCCGGCCTCCTCCCCGCCGTGGCCTCCCAGGCCCAGCGTGCCGTCCCCGCCTTCGGTCCAGATCCGCACCGCGCCAGCCCAGCCGGCCTCGCCTCGGCCTCCTTCCTCCTCTGCTGGGCCAGGCCCAAGGGTGAGCCGACCCCAGCGCCCCCTCCTCTATTTTCTTCCTCGCTGTTGGGGTTCCTCAGATTCGGCCCGATGCATGTTTTTTCAGCGTCTGGACGATTTGTCTATTATCCTGAGACAACAATTTTGCAGTTTAGACCCTCATATTCATGCATTTAAAAACTCACTAACCGTGCATCGGATTAAAATGTTTTATATATGGAACTTGCTCAGAATTTTGTGTAGATTAATAATATCCAACTTTCATCTATGTTTAAAATATTTAAAATGCTGTTTGCATTAATTTGCTCCTATGCCATGTTAAAATGATTTTATTCATAACTAAATAACCGTAACTCGGATTTTAATAATCTTTATATGTAAATGGGGTAGAATTTTGCCTAGTTTAACATGGTGGCATCATCTTGCATGTTTAACAACTCTAAAATTGTGTTTAGGGCAGAATAGTACCAAATCTATAATATGCTCATGGGGAGTTTCCGGAATTGTTGTTCGTTGCTTCCGGCCTCATTTAACCTTGACTAGATAGGTAGTTTTCATTTGCTTCACCCTCTTTCCCTGTTTAATAACATTTAATATTGTTGGGTACATAAACGAGAGAGAACTAAATAATTCATGTGGTGTTTTGTCAATATGCATCCTGATGCATATTGAGCTCCACTTAATTTGTAGGATTGCTTGTGCACTTTGCCATGACATGTATCATTAAACCGGACATGCATCATACTTGTTTGTGCATCATGCCATGTCTATGTGGTGGTTGTTTACCATGATTGTTTGCTTCTTTCCGGTGTTGCTTCTTCGGGTTGGTTCCGGTAACGTCGTGTTGTGAGGATCCATTCGTCTACGCCCGTTTATCTTCTTCATGGACTCGTTCTTCTTCCTTGCGGGATTTCAGGCAAGATGATCATACCCTCGAAATCACTTCTATCTTTGCTTGCTAGATGCTCGCTCTTTTGCTATGCCTATGCTGCGATACCTACCACTTGCTTGTCATGCCTCCCATATTGTTGAACCAAGCTTCTAACCCACCTTGTCCTAGCAAACCGTTGATTGGCTATGTTACCGCTTTGCTCAGCCCCTCTTATAGCGTTGCTAGTTGCAGGTGAAGATTGGAGATGCCGTTCCTTGTTGGAACCTTTATTTACTTGTTGGGATATCACAATATATCTTATTTAATTAATGCATCTATATACTTGGTAAAGGGTGGAAGGCTCGGCCTTATGCCTGGTGTTTTGTTCCACTCTTGCCGCCCTAGTTTCCGTCATATCGGTGTTATGTTCCCGGATTTTGCGTTCCTCACGCGGTTGGGCTATAATGGGAACCCCTTGATAGTTCGCCTTAAGTAAAGCTCTACCAGCAATGCCCAACATTGGTTTTACCATTTGCCACCTAGCCTTTTCTTTTCCCTTGGGAGTCGCGCTCCTAAGGGTCATCATTATTTACCCCCCCCCCCGGGCCAGTGCTCCTCTGAGTGTTGGTCCAACTGTCAGCTGCCGGTGACCACCAGGGGCAACTCTGGGCTGGCCTACCCGTACCTAAGACAATCTGAGTGTGCCCTGAGAAAGAGATATGTGCAGCTCCTATCGGGATTTGTCGGCACATTCGGGAGGTGTTGTTGGTTTAGTTTTACCCTGTCGAAATGTCTTGTTGTACCGGGATACCGAGTCTGATCGAAACGTCTCGGGTGGAGGTCTATTCCTTCGTTGACCGTGAGAGCTTGTCATGGGCTAAGTTGGGACACCCTTGCAGGGATTTGAACTTTCGAAAGCCGTGCCCGCGGTTATGGGCAGATGGGAATTTGTTAACGTCCGGTTGTAGAAAACCTGAACTTGACCTTAATTAAAATTAATCAACCGCGTGTGTAACCGTGATGGTCTCTTTCCGGCGGTGTCCGAGAAGTGAACACGGTTGTTGGAGTTATGCTTGACGTAGGTAGTCTAGGATCACTTCTTGGTCATACTTTTATCGACCGTGCTTTGCCTTATCTTCTCGCTCTCATTTGCGTATGTTGGCCACCATATATGCTAGTCGCTTGCTGCAGCTCCACCTCATACCTTTACTTCACCCATAAGCTTAAATAGTCTTGATCGCGAGGGTGCGAGATTGCTGAGTCCCCGTGGCTCACGGATATTTCCAAAACCAGCTTGTAGGTGCCGATGAGTCCGTGCAGATGATGCAACCAAGCTCAGGAGGATCTCGATGAAGATCTTGTCCTTTGTGTGGTTTCGTTCTAGTTGATCAGTAGTGGAGCCCAGTTGGGGTCGATCGGGGACCTTTGTCGCATTTGGGGTTCTTCTTTTATTTTGGTTCCGTAGTCGGACCATGAGTGTATTTGATTGATGTAATGTTTATTCATGTAATTGTGTGAAGTGGCGATTGTAAGCCAACTATGTATCTCTTTCCCTTATGTATTACATGGGTTGTGTGAAGATTACCTCACTTGCGACATATGCCTTCAATGCGATTATGTCTCTAAGTCATGCCTCGACACGTGGGAGCTATAGTCGCATCGAGGGTGTTACAAGTTGGTATCAGAGCCTTCCCCGACCTTAGGAGCCCCCATTGCTTGATCGTTTTAGCAGCCGAGTTGTGTCTAGAAAAAAAGTTTTGAGTCATTTAGGAATTATATATCGGAGAGTTTAGGAATTCTTTTTACTTCCCAGTCTCCTCATCGCTCTGGTAAGGCATCCTGACGTAGAGTTTTGACTCTTCTCTTCTCAAATTTCACTAAAAAATTTTAGGATCACGCGGGTATCTTAGAATCGTTCCGATGGTTTTATGATGAGAACATTGTCTTGGTGCCTCCTGTCAGGGGTTTAGTGGAAGTGTCCCGGGGAGTTGAGCTCTGAGGTGTTGTCGTCATAATTTTATCGTTGCAATTCTGGAATACCTGAGTTTAGTACGCCGACATCGAAAATCTCTTTTATGCAGTTCGTTGGTGAGATAACCTCGACGCCACCCAGTACTGGGCGGGAGTTCGGGAGTATCGCCATAACTTGTATAACGGATGATTTTTGAAGGTTGAGGTAGATGGTTTCCGAAGTTTTCTTGGTTATGTGTTAAGGATGGATACAACTGGATGTAGGATTTGCTAGTTTGGGTGAGATATTATGCTTCCCCTGTATCCCCAACACCTGATTGCATAACCGGAAAGGTTTGGGAGTTTCATAGGTGGGAATTCAAGTAGCTCTTAGAATATCTTTCCGACAGATGTATGATATGAAATTGGGGTTCGACGTCTAGTGGTCCGCCTATTCACGGTCGGTTTTACAGTGGTCTCGTTGTGTCTTAAAGAGTCCTTGGCTATGCCGACTCGGGGACGCTTCGTATGTCATGTGCACTACCTTGTACATGATGGTGCTGTACGATCGAGCCCGTGTAGGCCCCATCGCGAAAACTTCGGACGAAATCTCTATCATATGTTTGTTTCGGCTTATTCCGCAAGCCAATCCTTTGTTTTGTTTTTGAATTGTGGTATTCGAGTTGCTTCAATGTCAATTGTTGATTCCATACCTTTCCCAAATGGTGTTCTCATACTCCGGTGCAAATACTAATCCTTCTTGATCATCGAGATTGTGCTGTCAATCCTTTTTAACCGGTGTGCTTCTCTTCAAGTGGATCCGTTCATTTTTCAACATCCGCAAGATTCAATCTCAGTTTTCTCAACGGTGTTCATTTCTTCCATCTCCAAGTTGTCTTTCTTTTTCCCACCCTCCCTACCTTTGTTTTCTTCAAGGACTCAGATTTCTTAATCAAGTACCATCTTATTGGTGTGAAGTCTCTCCATTCTTTTCCTTCTTGTTCTTATTCGGTGATTCTCATGAAGATACTAATGGAGCTTCCAGTTCATCATTATTCTTTCTCTTTCTTCTCCGGGGGAACAAATTCAAGCTTTGTTGATCATACCCTTCTCTCTTTTCAAATGCCTTCTCATACCGGTGCACCTCATAATCATTCACCTCTCGATATTCAATTGTTCTGGAGTGCTGAAGATATCTCGAAGATTCATGTATCCACTCTTCTTTCATTCAAGCTATTTCGAGGATGTTATATCATTCGAGCCTTTTTTATTCAACTGGTGCATTCTCTCTTTTAAATCCTTCAACGGTGTTTCTTTTGAGTGGGCCCTAACCCACAGGTCTTTTTCCAGGATCTTACCTGACTCTTCTTATTTTCCCGGCGTTACTCTCAAATTCTTTTTTGAAGTTTGACGTCAGAATGAATTATCATCAGTCAAATGTATTTCTCCAAGATCTTTCAAATTCTTTTCATCGTTGGCTCAACCTTTCCATTCTTCATCCCGGAGTGCCTCAACAATTCTTGGCGGTGTTTCCCGTTGTAATTCTCGGATTTTGAAGACCGAAGAAGAGTTTCTCTTTAATCTTGCTCCATTCTCTTCAAGATTCGTGATTCTAGCTTGTTGCCATCCTCTCGTAATTGTTTTGATCGTGAGAATTCTTTTCACCTATCTGGAGTAATTCAAGAGTCGTCTCAGTTTGATTATCCGGAGTCCATCAATTCATGTTTATTCATTCTCAGCTTTCAGTTGCCATTCTCCAATCTTACCGGTGCATCGTTCAAGTATTCTCTTATCAGCTCGTGACCTTTTCGTTCTCATGTATCTAAATCCTAACAAGCATTTTCATTCATTTGCTAATTCTTCCCGGTGTTTCTTATCTTTTCTTCGTTCTTTTTCAATTCTTACGGTGGTTCATTCAAGAGTTTTCTTCCTTTGTGTATCATATCTATGCATTCGTGCTTTTCAAATTCTACCGGTGGTTCGTTGAAGACCTTCTCAAGTTTGATATATCTCTTTTAATCCTTTCTACGAGAATAAGTAGTATGCCAAATCCATTGTTTGTCATCAATTTAATTGGTGAGGATAAGCATAACATAATTCTTATTCTTGTTTCATCCAAGTATTTAATTCTTTATTCCGGAGGCCCATCAAATTCTTGGTTTCACTTGATTCATTTTGCGTTCCCGGAGTCTCAAGCTCTGGCAATTATATCACCACGGAGATTCATCTAAATCATTACAAGGTTTCACCTTGTGTTTTCAACTTCTTTTTCCTTCCGTTGGATCATCTTTTGTACCGGAGTTCTTCATGGAGGTTCTACATGATGGTTCATCAAGGATTTATTTCCTTCTCGAAGTTTTCATCGAGATTCTTTTAAAGAGCTCAAGCACTCTTCTTCTTGTAATCCGGAGTGAGATTCTATCTACCATATTATCGGAGGTGGTGTTATGTCATTTCCGATAATTTCCTTCGTGTTTCATGATTCACAAGTTATCAAGTATGAGATATTTTAAATCCATCAACCTATTCGTTGGAATTATCTTGGGTTATATTCCACCTAAAGCCTTCCCTAAGGTTTGTTGCTATCTATGGTGCTTATAAATGACCCAAGTTCTTCATTTATCCTCCCGGCGAAATAAGTTCTCGTCTCCTTGTTGATATCAATCCAATCCTTTTCCCGTGAGTGGCAGGTTGTCACCTCATAATTTGAGATGTATTCCATAAGACCATATCAACCTTATTCTTTTCGTTGGTGGTTTTCCAACAACCCCGTTCAACCCTTCTCCTAAAGATGCCTTGTCAAGCTCTTTTGCGGCAGAAGTTGGCATTTTCTTCTCCATTCCCCTATCTCAATTATCTATCTTCTATTCTTTTGTTCCGGAGGCATTGTGATGTTGCTCCCTTCTACCCATCTACTTGTTTTGTCATGATAGTATTCTTTTCTTTGCTTATCCATTCAACCGGAGTGTCGTGTTCTTCTTTCGAGCTCTCTCATCTTATCAATTTTTGCATCCCTTCTCAACCGGAGTGCTGTCCAAATTATATAAGTCTGATTCCTTCTCTATCTTGTCTTAACCGGAGTGGTTTCAATATATATCTTGCCTTTCAACCTCAAGGTTTTTTCGCAATGCTCTTTGTCCCTCTTTTCTAACAGAGTGTTTTCGACCTAGTTCACCTTCGTTGTATTCTTTTCTTGAATTTGTTTAACCTCGCAAGGTTCTTGGTTTCACTCGTTTGTCAAAGAAGCAATTTGGTTTACCTCTTCTCTTTCTCTTCCGTTTTCCCTCCGGTGCCATTCTAGATCTCGGGACGAGATCCTCTCGTAGTGGTGGAGTGTTGTAACGCCCCGAGACCGATGTGCCAAGTGTCGATCAGTTATTCGCTGTTGTTGCTTTGTCATTGCTTACGTGTCATGCATTGCATATCATGTCATCATGCGCATTTCATTTGCATACGTGTTCGTCTCATGCATCCGAGCTTTTTCCCCGTTGTC
This sequence comes from Triticum dicoccoides, assembly GCF_002162155.2. Taxonomy (NCBI): domain Eukaryota; kingdom Viridiplantae; phylum Streptophyta; class Magnoliopsida; order Poales; family Poaceae; genus Triticum; species Triticum dicoccoides. Next base: position 647,731,489 of record NC_041386.1, read on the forward strand.
CGTTTCGCAATCCGGCGCTTCGTTCTCCTCCGGTGGTCATTTCTACCTTTCTTTTGTGTGTGGGCATTAAACATTTCCGGATTGGACCGAGACTTGCCAAGCGGCCTTGGTTTACTACCGGTAGACCGCCTGTCAAGTTTCGTACCATTTGGACTTCGTTTGATACTCCAACGGTTAACCGAGGGACCGAGAAGACCTCGTGTGTGTTGCAACCCAACACCCTTCCATTTTGGCCCAAAAACCCACCTAACTCTGCTCCATCATCTCGGTCGTTCGATCACGATCGCGTGGCCGAAAACCGCACCTCATTTGGAGCTTCCTAGCTCCCTCTACCTATAAAAGAGCACCCCTCCCCGAAATTTTGGATCATTTCGCAGTCTAAACCCTAGATCCACTCCTCCCCGCGCCACCGGACGCGTCCGTGCTGCACCGGACATGTCCGCCCCCGCGCGCCACCTCACTCCAGCCAATCAGAAGCCGCCACGTCTCCCCGCCGCCGCTTCCCCTCCACTCACCGCGCGCCACATGGCACCGCGCTGCCCCACTTCGCCGCCGGGCCCGGAGAGCCCGCAACCGGCCCCCGCGGCCATCCAACGCCGCCGACCGAGCCCACGGGGAGGCCGGATCCGCGCCGCCCGGTCCTCCCTTGCGCCGCCGCACGCTGTCTCAACGCTGGCCGCCCGACGACGCCGCTCGCCGGAGTTCGCCAGCCTCGTCGGCCCCTCTCCGCCGCCCTTCTCCTCCTCGTCGCCTGGCCTCGTTGCCGCGAGCGCCGCCGTCTTCGTCCGGATCGGATCCGGCCTCGCCGGATATATCAGGGTCCGCCCCGCCTCGCCTCGAAGCTCGCCGGAGCCCTCTGCCTGCCGTCGCCGTCGCCGCCATGGATCCGGGACCAGATCCCCGCTCGAAGACGAGATCCCTCCCCGCGTGGGCCACCTCGTCCGCACCGGCCCAGATGCGAGGCCCAGCCGGCCTCCTCCCCGCCGTGGCCTCCCAGGCCCAGCGTGCCGTCCCCGCCTTCGGTCCAGATCCGCACCGCGCCAGCCCAGCCGGCCTCGCCTCGGCCTCCTTCCTCCTCTGCTGGGCCAGGCCCAAGGGTGAGCCGACCCCAGCGCCCCCTCCTCTATTTTCTTCCTCGTTGTTGGGCTTCCTCAGATTCGGCCCGATGCATGTTTTTTTCAGCGTCTGGACGATTTGTCTATTATCCTGAGACAACAGTTTTGCAGTTTGGACCCTCATATTCATGCATTTAAAAACTCACTAACCGTGCATCGGATTAAAATGTTTTATATATGAAACTTGCTCAGAATTTTGTGTAGATTAACAATATCCAACTTTCATCTATGTTTAAAATATTTAAAATGCTGTTTGCATTAATTTGCTCCTATGCCATGTTAAAATGATTTTATTCATAACTAAATAACCGTAACTCGGATTTTAATAATTTTTATATGTAAATGGGGTAGAATTTTGCCTAGTTTAACATGGTGGCATCATCTTGCATGTTTAACAACTCTAAAATTGTGTTTAGGGCAGAACAGTACCAAATCTATAATATGCTCATGGGGAGTTTCTGGAATTGTTGTTCGTTGCTTCCGGCCTCATTTAACCTTGACTAGATAGGTAGTTTTCATTTGCTTCACCCTCTTGCCCTGTTTAATAACATTTAATATTGTTGGGTACATAAACGAGAGAGAACTAAATAATTGATGTGGTGTTTTGTCAATATGCATCCCGATGCATATTGAGCTCCACTTAATTTGTAGGATTGCTTGTGCACTTTGCCATGACATGTATCATTAAACCAGACATGCATCATACTTGTTTGTGCATCATGCCATGTCTATGTGGTGGTTGTTTACCATGATTGTTTGCTTCTTTCCGGTGTTGCTTCTTCGGGTTGGTTCCGGTAACGTCGTGTTGTGAGGATCCATTCGTCTACGTCCGTTTATCTTCTTCATGGACTCGTTCTTCTTCCTTGCGGGATTTCAGGCAAGATGATCATACCCTCGAAATCACTTCTATCTTTGCTTGCTAGATGCTCGCTCTTTTGCTATGCCTATGCTGCGATACCTACCACTTGCTTGTCATGCCTCCCATATTGTTGAACCAAGCCTCTAACCCACCTTGTCCTAGCAAACCATTGATTGGCTATGTTACCGCTTTGCTCAGCCCCTCTTATAGCGTTGCTAGTTGCAGGTGAAGATTGGAGATGTCGTTCCTTGTTGGAACCTTTATTTACTTGTTGGGATATCACAATATATCTTATTTAATTAATGCATCTATATACTTGGTAAAGGGTGGAAGGCTCGGCCTTATGCCTGGTATTTTGTTCCACTCTTGCCGCCCTAGTTTCCGTCATATCGGTGTTATGTTCCGGATTTTGCGTTCCTCACGCGGTTGGGCTATAATGGGAACCCCTTGACAGTTCGCCTTAAGTAAAGCTCTTCCAGCAATGCCCAACATTGGTTTTACCATTTGCCACCTAGCCTTTTCTTTTCCCTTGGGAGTCGCACTCCTAAGGGTCATCATTATTTACCCCCCCCCAGGCCAGTGCTCCTCTGAGTGTTGGTCCAACTGTCAGCTGCCGGTGACCACCAGGGGCAACTATGGGCTGGCCTACCCGTACCTAAGACAATCTGAGTGTGCCCTGAGAAAGAGATATGTGCAGCTCCTATCGGGATTTGTCGGCACATTCGGGCGGTGTTGCTGGTTTAGTTTTACCCTGTCGAAATGTCTTGTTGTACCGGGATACCGAGTCTGATCGGAACGTCTCGGGTGGAGGTCTATTCCTTCGTTGACCGTGAGAGCTTGTCATGGGCTAAGTTGGGACACCCCTGCAGGGATTTGAACTTTCGAAAGCCGCGCCCGCGGTTATGGGCAGATGTGAATTTGTTAACGTCCGGTTGTAGAAAACCTGAACTTGACCTTAATTAAAATGAATCAACCGCGAGTGTAACCGTGATGGTCTCTTTCCGGCGGTGTCCGAGAAGTGAACACGGTTGTTGGAGTTATGCTTGACGTAGGTAGTCCAGGATCACTTCTTGGTCATACTTTTATCGACCGTGCTTTGCCTTCTCTTCTCGCTCTCATTTGCGTATGTTGGCCACCATATATGCTAGTCGCTTGCTGCAGCTCCACCTCATTCCTTTACTTCACCCATAAGCTTAAATAGTCTTGATCGCAAGGGTGCGAGATTGCTGAGTCCCCGTGGCTCACAGATATTTCCAAAACCAGCTTGCAGGTGCCGATGAGTCCGTGCAGATGATGCAACCAAGCTCAGGAGGAGCTCGATGAAGATCTTGTCCTTTGTGTGGTTTCGTTCTAGTTGATCAGTAGTGGAGCCCAGTTGGGGTCGATCGGGGACCTTTGTCGCATTTGGGGTTCTTCTTTTATTTTGGTTCCGTAGTCGGACCATGAGTGTATTTGATTGATGTAATGTTTATTCATGTAATTGTGTGAAGTGGAGATTGTAAGCCAACTATGTATCTCTTTCCCTTATGTATTACATGGGTTGTGTGAAGATTACCTCACTTGCGACATATGCCTTCAATGCGATTATGTCTCTAAGTCGTGCCTCGACACGTGGGAGCTATAGTCGCATCGAGGGTGTTACACCGGGTTGGATCAGATCCACCCATCCCTCCAACCAAACGGTGTCCCGCGTCCCCGGATCCCTCCGTCCCGCACCGTCCCGGCCCAGGTTGACTTTTCGCGAGGGTATAATTTCACTAAGTCCCCAGATTCCAGTAATTTTATGCATTTGTCATTGCATCATAACTTCATCACCGTGGCTCCGATTCGTGCGTGTAGCATATCAAAATGTTCGTCTCGACGAGTACATCATTTCATCTCATTGCATCATTCTCTTGATTCGCGAAATGCTGTTGGAAGAGGGCTATGTGATGATTATGTCAGATCTGTTTCAGCAAATGCCCTTTTGTCATTTTTGCCATGATTAATGTGTGCATGCTATGATCCTGAGCTCTACATGTGTTTTGTAGAATGCCATGCCATCTTTATAGGGGTGTATGCCATGTATTTTGTGATCTTTGTGGTGACTAGCACAAGCATGCAAAGTAACCTACTCAATGATGCCATGTATTTTTGTGATCTTCAGGGACTTAGAATTTCACTAAAGTCCTTGTCCTGATTTTGTTGTTATGCCATATGTTCTTGTTGTTTCCTAGTGATCCGTGCCTCTTTTGAGGATGATCAGTAAGGATGTTTTGTTAATATTGTGGTGCTCTATCCATCCATGTCTTTGTTTGTATTTATGGAGCACCCTAGCTTGAATCAATCGAGCTCTACTTTTGCTATAAAATGTTCCTGGCAGATTGTTAACATGTTTAGCGATTTTGCCGAGCTTGTTGTTGTTGATCCGTGCATGCTATGATGTTGTTCTTGCCATGTCTAGATTCTATGCCATGTCTTCTTGATGGGTGCATGCTTAGTTTGTCATGCAATGCCTCGTAGTGAGTGCATCGAGCTCATAAACATGCCTACTTGTTAACTGTTTTGCCATGCTCCAGTTTTTCACTAAGTCTGAATCTATTTATGTTTTTTCTATGTTCACATGCTTGCAATTGTACTTTCTGATCCCTTTTGGCTCATGGTCACTAAGGGACTTTTGTTATATGCTTTGGGTAGCTTCATCCATGCCTTGCTTTGCCATGATATGTTCCTGTAGCATGTAGTTTTCATGCTCTAAACATTGCTTCCTGATAACAAATTCCTGACTTGTTGATAATTTCACAAAGTCTGTAACATGTTATCATTTGCACTTTTGCCATGCTTGTTTGAACCTGTTAATGAGTGAATTAGCCGTAGCTCAGTGTTCATATTTCGTTAAGCATCATGAGTGAATCCCTGCCATGTATTTTGTTGCTATGTTGGAGTGCTTTAGCATGTTGTTCTTGATGTATTTAGATAGCTTCTTGCTGAATAGAGCAGACCGGTGCCATATTTCTTTTGTTTGCCATTTCCAAACCGTGCATCCGATTCCGGTGATCTTTATATCGATTTCAACCGAAATCACCTCCTCTTTCCAGTGCCACTCTTGGATTTCCAAGTTGAGGCTAGGTTCAATCATTCCTTTCCAGATCATGCATATGCATCATATACCGCATACCGCACATCATGTCATGTTCATGTGTTGGTTGTTTACTGTGTTGTGTGCTTCTTTGGGTTGGTTCCGATAACGTTGCATTTGTGAGGACCCGTTCGACTACGTCCGTTTGTCTTCTTCATGGACTCGTTCTTCTTCCTTGCGGGATTTCATGCAAGATGACCATACCCTCGAAATCACTTCTATCTTTGATTGCTAGTTGCTCGCTCTTTTTCTATGCCTATGCTGTGATACCTACCACTTGCTTATCATGCCTCCCATATTGTTAAGCCAAGCCTCTAACCCACCTTGTCCTAGCAAACCGTTGTTTGGCTATGTTACCGCTTTGCTCAGCCCCTCTTATAGCGTTGTTAGTTGCAGGTGAAGATTGGAGCTTGTTCCATGTTTTGAACATGGTTATTTTGTTGGGATATCACAATATCTCTTATTTAATTAATGCATCTATATACTTGGTAAAGGGTGGAAGGCTCGGCCTTATTCCTGGTGTTTTGTTCCACTCTTGCCGCCCTAGTTTCCGTCCTATCGGTGTTATGTTCCCGGATTTTGCGTTCATTACATGGTTGGGTTATAATGGGAACCCCTTGATAGTTCGCCTTGAATAAAACTCCTCCAGCAAGGCCCAACATTGGTTTTACCATTCGCCACCTAGCCTTTTTTCCCTTGGGTTAGGCCAGCCCAAGGGTCATCTTTATTTTAACCCCACCGGGCCAGTACTTGTCTAAGTGTTGGTCCAAACTAGAGCCCCTTGCAGCGCCACCTCAGGGAAACTCGAGGGCTAGTTTTAGTTGTATGGATTGCTTATCCGGTGTGCCTCGAGAACGAGATATGTGCAGCTCCTATCGGGATGTCGGCGCATCGGGCGGTCCTGCTAGACTTGTTTTACCATTGTCGAGGATGTCTTGTAACCGGGATGCCGAGCCTGATCGGATTGTCTTGGGAGAAGGAATATCCTTCGTTGACCGTGAGAGCTTGTGATGGTCTAAGTTGGGACACCCCTGCAGGGATTTGAACTTTCAAAAGCCGTGCCCGCGGTTATGGGTAGATGGGAATTTGTTAATGTCCGGTTGTAGAAAACCTAAAGTTTAACTTAACTAAAATGCGTCAACCGCGTGTGTAACCGTGATGGTCTCTTCTCGGCGGAGTACGGGAAGTGAACACGGTGTTGGAGTTATGCTTGACGTAGGTTGTTCTAGGATCACTTCTTGATCATAGTTGTTCGCCCGTGCTTTTGCCTTCTCTTCTTGCTCTCATTTGCGTATGTTAGCCACCATATATGCTAGTCGCTTGCTGCAGCTCCACCTCATACTTTTACCCTTCCTATAAGCTTAAATAGTCTTGATCGCGAGGGTGTGAGATTGCTGACTCCCCGTGACTCACAGATAATTCCAAAACCAGCTTGCAGGTGTCGATGATGTCGTGCAGGTGACACAACCGAGCTCAAGGAGGAGCTCGATGAAGATCTTGTCCTTTGATTTGTTTCGTTTCAGTTGATCAGTAGTGGAGCCAAGTTGGGACGATCGGGGATCTCTGTAGCTTTGGGGTAGTCTTCTTTTATTTTGGTTCCGTAGTCGGACCTTGATTGTATATGGTTGATGTAATGCTTTATTCATGTAATTGTGTGAAGTGGCGATTGTAAGCCAACTATGTATCTCTTTCCCGTTAATTTATTTACATGGGTTGTTGTGAAGATTACCTCACTTGCGACATTGCTTTCAATGCGGTTATGCCTCTAAGTCGTGCTTCGACACGTGGGAGATATAGCCGCATCGAGGGCGTTACAAGTTGGTAATCAGAGCCTTCCCCGACTTTAGGAGCCCCCTGCTTGATCGAATCGCTGGCGTTGTTGAGTCTAGAAAAAATGTTTTGAGCCAATTAGGATTATATATATCGGAGAGTAGGAATTCTTTTTACTCCTTAGTCCCTTCGTCACTCTGGTGAGGCATCCTGACGTAGAGTTTTGACTCTTCTCTTCTCAAATTTCACTAAAAAAATTTAGGATCACGCGGGTATCTTGGAATCGTTCCGATGGTTTTGTGATGAGAACATTGTTCTTGGTGCCTCCTGACATTTAGGGGTTGTGGCAGTGTCCCGGGGAGTTGAGCTCCGAGGTGTTGTCGTCATAAATTTATCATTGCAGTTCTGGAATACCTGAGTTCGCCGACATCGAAAATCTCTTTTATGCTGGTGTTGGTGAGATAACCTCGACGCCACCTAGTACTAGGGCGGGAGTTTGGGAGTATTGCCATAACTCGTATAACGGATGCTTTTCGAAGGTTGAGATAAACGATTTCCGAAGGTTTCTTGGTTATGTGTTGAAGGATGGATACAGCTGGATGTAGGACTTGTTAGTTTGAGTGAGATATTATGCTTCCCCTGTATCCTCAACACCTGATTGCATAACCGGAAAGTTTCGGGAGTTTATAAGTGGGAATTCAAGTAGCTCTTAGGATTTCTTTCCGACAGATGTGTGATTTGAAATTGGGGTTCGACGTCTAGTGGTCCGCCTATCCACGGTTGATTTTACAGTGGTCTCGTTGTGTCTTAAAGAGTCCTTGGCTATGCCGACTCGGGGACGCTTCGTATGTCATGTGCACTACCTTGTACATGATGGTGCTGTACGATCGAGCCCGTGTAGGCCCCACCATGAAAACTTCGGACGAAATCTCTATCATATGTTTGTTCCGGCTTATTTTTCAAGTCAATACTTTGTTTTGTTTTTGAGCTGTGGTATTCGAGTTGCTTCGAAGTCAAATGTTGATTCCATACCTTTCCTAAGCGGTGTTCTCATGTTCCTATGTGAATACCAATCCTTCATGATCATCAAGATTGTCATGTCAATCTGTTTCAACCGGCGTGTTTCTCTTCAAGTGGATCCAATCATTTCAACATCCGTAAGATCAACTCAAGTCTTCTCAATGGTGTTTGTTTCATTCGTCTCCAAGTTGCCTTTGTTTTCCCGCCCACCCTCCCTTTTTCTTCGAGGACTCAGAATTCTTAATCAAGTATCCATCTTATTGGTTATGAAGCCTCTCCATTCTTTTCTGTCAATATTCTTACCCGGCGGTTCTCATGAAGATCCTAACGGAGTTGAAGTTCATCATTCTTCATTCTTTTTCTTCTCCGGTGGATTCAATTCAAGCTTTTGGTGTTGATCATACCCTTTCCTCATTTCAATGCTTTCTCATGGCTGTGCAATTCTTAATCAGTCACCTCTCGCTATTCATTTGTTCCGGAGTGCTGAAGATATCTCAGAAGATGCTAGTGTTTATTCTCATTCATTCAAGATCTTTCGAGTTTGTTACCTCATTCAAGCCATTTAATTCAACCGGTGTTTTCTCTCTTTTGAATCGTTCTATGGTGTATCTTTTCAGTGGGCCCTAACCCACAGGTCTTTTTCCAGGATCTTACCTGACACTTCTAATTTTCCCGGAGCTATCCTCAAAAATTCTTTTCGAAGTTGATGTAAGAATGAATTATCATCAGTCTTATGTTTTTCTCCAAGATCTTTCAAATTCTTTTCACCGTTGGATCAACCTTTCAATTCATCATTCTAGAGTATCTCAACTATTCACGGTGGTGTTTCTCGTCGTCATTCTCAGATTTTGAAGACCGAAGAAGAAATTTTCCTCCATATCTTACTCCATTCTCTCGAAGATTCGTCATTCTAGTTTGTTGCCATCCTCTCATAATTGTTTTAATTGTGAGAATTCTTCTCACCCATCCGGAGCAATTCAAGATTCTTTTCAGTTTGATTATCCGGAGCCTATCATCTCAGATCTATTTATTCCAGCTTTCAGCTCTTGCTCTCCAAATCTTACCAATGCAGCATTCAGGTATTCTCTTATCAGCTCGTGATCTCTTTGTTCTCATGTATCTATATTCTCTCAAGCATCTTCGTTTATTTGCTAATCCTTCCCGTTGTTTCTTCATGTTTTATTCGTTCTTTTTCAATCCTTACGGTGGTTATTCCAAGATTCTTCTTCCTTCGTGTATCATATCAATTCATTCGTTGTTTCCAAATCCTACCGGTGGTTCGTCGAAGACCTTCCCAAGGTTGCGCTATATCTCTCTTAATCTTTTCTACAATAATAAGTAATATGTCAAATCCGTTGTTTGTCATCAATTTAATTAGTGAAGGATAAGCATAATATAATTCTTATTCTTTTCATCGAGTGAATTCAATTCCTTATTCCGGAGGCTCATCAATTCCTGATTTCAATTGTTTCATCTTTCTTTTCTCGGAGTTCCAACCTTTTTCAATTATTTCAACACGGATATTCATTTAAATTGGTACAAGGATTCACCTTGTGTTCTCAACTTCTCTTTCCTTCCGTTTGTTCATTCTTTTGTTTACCGGAGTTCTTCATGGAGGTTCTACATGATGGGTCATAAAGGATTTAATTCCTTTTTGAAGTGTTCATCAAGATTCTTTTCAAAGGAGTTTAAGTGTTATTCATCATTGCAATCCGGTGTGCAATTCTTTCTACCGTATCATTGGAGGTGGTATTATGTCATTCTTGATAATTAGAGTTCATGTTTCATGATTCACAGGTTGTTAAGAATGGGGTATTTTAAATCCATCAACCTCTTCGTTGGAGTTATCTTGGGTTATATTTCACCAAAAACTTTCCCTAAGGTTTGTCGCTATTAATGGTGATAATATATGATCCAAGCTCTTCATCTATCCTCCTGGTGAAATAATCTTCTCGTCTCCTTGTTCATATCAATCCAATTTATCATTTCCGTTAGTGGCAGAATTTCACCTTGTAGTTTTGAGATGTTTTCTATAAGTCCATATCAAGCTTATCTTTTCGTTGTTGGTTTTCCAACAACTCCGTTTGAACCTTCTCCCAAAGATGTTTTTGCAAGCTCTTTTAAGGTAGATGTTGTTTTCTCCTCCGTTCATTCCATTCCATTTCTCTCTTTTCTTTCGGAGGCATTGTGTTGTTGCTCTCTTCAACCCTTCTTCTTGTTCTTGTCAGGACCTTGTTCTTTTCATGCTTATCCATTTAACCGGAGTGTTGTGCCCTTTTTCTCAAGTTCTTTTCATTTTATCAAGTTTTGGCCTTCCTTTTCAATCGGAGTGCTGCCCGAATTTGGTCTTCCTTGTTCCTCTTCCCTACCGGAGTGCTTTCAACTTTGTACATCTTCGTTGTTTTCTTCTGTTCAACTTGTTCAACATCTAAAGGTTCTTTGGTGTCACTCGTTTGTCAAAGAAGCAACTTAGCTTTACCTCTCCTCTTTCTCTTCTGTTTTCCCTCCGGTGCCATTCTAGATCTCGGGATGAGATCCTCTCATAGTGGTGGAGTGTTGTAACACCCCGAGACCGATGTGCTAGGTGTCCTCCAGTTATTCGCTGTTGTTGCCTTGTCATTGCTTGCGTGTCTTGCATCTCATATCATGTCATCATGTGCATTTCTTTTGCATACATGTTCATCTCATGCATCCAAGCATTTTCCCCGTTGTCCGTTTTGCAATCCGGCGCTCCTATGTCACCCGGTGTCCCTTTCTACCTCTTTTCGTGTGCGGGTGTTAAACATTCTCTGATTGGACCGAGACTTGTCATGCGACCTTGGTTTACTACCAGTAGACAGCCTATCAAGTTTCGTGCCATTTGGACTTCGTTTGATACTCCAACGGTTAACCGAGGGACCGAAAAGGCCCAGTGTGTGTTGCAGCCCAACACCCCTCCAAAGTGGCCCAAAACCCACCTAAACCCCCTCCATCATCTCGGTCGTTCGATCACGATCGCGTGGCCGAAAACCGCACCTCATTTGGAGCTTCCTAGCTCCCTCTACCTATAAATATGTGGCCTCCCCCGTCAAAATTCGCGGATAAAACCCTAGCCATCTTCCTCCTCCCGCAGCCGGACATGTCCGTCCCGCCGCCGGACGTGTACACCGCCACCGCCACGTCGCCCGGACCAATCAGGGGCCGACACCTCACCATCGCGCCGCCGTCGTCCACTCCCCTCGCGCCACGTGGCCGCCGGCTCCTCCCCGCCGCGCCGCGGCCCGCAGAGCCCATGATCGGCCCGCGCTGAGCCGCCGCCCGGCCGAGCTCGCGTCTCGCATGCTGCCCCGCTACACCTTCGCTAGCGCGCCTCATCGCTGCCCCGCCGGCCGTGCTCCACCGCCCTAGCGCATCTCCGCCGCCGCCGCCCTCCTGCCGTTGCGCCGTCTCGCGCCCGCGTGGAATCGCCGGCCTCCGCCGCCCGACCTGCTCGGCCACCGTGCTCCGCTGTGGACCCGCCGCTTCTTCCTCGCCGCCGGCCACCTCCCTGCTCGCCGGAGTCCACGATGTCTCGCCGGAGTCTAAGTCCGGCAAGATCTGGGCCGGGTTGGATCAGATCCACCCATCCCTCCAACCAAACGGTGTCCCGCGTCCCCGGATCCCTCCGTCCCGCACCGTCCCGTCCCGGGTTGACTTTTTGCGAGGGTATACTTTCACTAAGTCCCCAGATTCCAGTAATTTTATGCATTTTTCATCGCATCATAACTTCATCACCGTGGCTCCGATTCGTGCGTGTAGCATTTCAAAATGTTCGTCTCGACGAGTACATCATTTCATCTCATTGCATCATTCTCATTAGAGCTCATCTTGATGCCTGAAATGCTGTTGGAAGAGGGCTATGTGATGATTATGTCAGATCTGTTTCAGCAAATGCCCTTTGGTCATTTTTGCCATGATTAATCTGTGCATGCTATGATCCTGAGCTCTACATGTGTTTTGTAGAATGCCATGCCATCTTTACAGGAGTGTATGTCATGTATTTTTGTGATATTTGTGGTGACTAGCACAAGCATGCAAAGTAACCTACTCAATGATGCTGATTTCAGGGACTTAGAATTTCACTAAAGTCCTTGTCCTGATTTTGTTGTTATGCCATATGTTCTTGTTGTTTCCTAGTGATCCATGCCTCTTTTGAGGATGATCAGTAAGGATGTTTTGTTAATATTGTGGTTCTCTATCCATCCATGTATTTGTTTGCATTTATGGAGCACCCTAGCTTGACTCAATCGAGCTCTACTTTTGCTATAAAATGGTCCTGGCAGATTGTTAACATGTTTAGCAATTTGGCCGAGCTTGTTGTTGTTGATCCGTGCATGCTATGATGTTGTTCTTGCCATGTCTAGCTTCTATGTCATGTCTTCTTGATGGGTGTATGCTTAGTTTGTCATGCAATGCCTCGTAGTGAGTGCATCGAGCTCGTAAACATGCCTACTTGTTAACTGTTTTGCCATGCTCCAGTTTTTCACTAAGTCTGAATCTGTTTATGTTTTTGCTATGTTCAGATGCTTGCAATTGTACTTTTTGATCCCTTTTGGCTCATGGTCACAAAGGGACTTTTGTTATATGCTTTGGGTAGCTTCATGCCATGCCTTGCTTTGCCATGATATGTTCCTGTAGCATGTAGTTTTCATGATCTAAACTTCCTGATAATAAATTCCTGACTTGTTGATAATTTCACAAAGTCGGTAACCTGTTATCATTTGCACTTTTGCCATGCTTGTTTGAACCTGTTACTGAGTGAATTAGCCGTAGCTCAGTGTTCATCTTTCGTTAAGCATCATGAGTGGATCCCTGCCATGTATTTTGTTGCTATGTTGGAGTGCTGTAGCATGTTGTTCTTGATGTATTTAGATGGCTTCTTGCTGAATAGAGCAGACCGGTGCCATATTTGTTTTGCTTGCCATTTCCAAACCGTGCATCTGATTCCAGTGATCTTTATATCGATTTCAACCGAAATCACCTCATCTTTCTAGTAGCACTCTTGGATTTCAAGTTGAGGCCAGGTTCAATCATTCCTTTCCAAATCATGCATATGCATCACATACTGCATCCCGCACATCATGTGATGTTCATGTGTTGGTTGTTTACTGTGTTGTGTGCTTCTTTTCGGTGTTGCTTCTTTGGGTCGGTTCCGATAACGTTGCATTTGTGAGGACCCGTTCGACTACGTCCGTTTGTCTTCTTCATGGACTCGTTCTTCTTCCTTGCGGGATTTCATGCAAGATGACCATACCCTCGAAATCACTTCTATCTTTGCTTGCTAGTTGCTCGCTCTTTTGCTATGCCTATGCTGCGATACCTACTACTTGCTTATCATGCCTCCCATATTGTTAAGCCAAGCCTCTAACCCACCTTGTCCTAGCAAACCGTTGTTTGGCTATGTTACCGCTTTGCTCAGCCCCTCTTATAGCGTTGTTAGTTGCAGGTGATGATTGGAGCTTGTTCCATGTTTGGAACATGGTTATTTTGTTGGGATATCACAATATCTCTTATTTAATTAATGCATCTATATAGTTGGTAAAGGGTGGAAGGCTCGGCCTTATGCCTGGTGTTTTGTTCCATTCTTGCCGCTCTAGTTTCCGTCATATCGGTGTTATTTTCCCGGATTTTGCGTTCCTTACACGGTTGGGTTATAATGGGAACCCCTTGACAGTTCGCCTTGAATAAAACTCCTCCAGCAAGGCCCAACATTGGTTTTACCATTCGCCACCTAGCCTTTTTCCCTTGGGTTAGGCCAGCCCAAGGGTCATCTTTATTTTAAACCCCCCGGGCCAATGCTTGTCTAAGTATTGGTCCAAACTAGAATCCCTTGCAGCGCCACCTCGGGGAAACTCGAGGGATGGTTTTAGTTGTACGGATTGCTTATCCTGTGTGCCCTGAGAACGAGATATGTGCAGCTCCTATCGGGATGTCGGCGCATTGAGCGGTCTTGCTGGACTTGTTTTACCATTGTCGAGGATGTCTTGTAACCGGGATGCCGAGCCTGATCGGATTGTCTTGGGAGAAGGAATATCCTTCGTTGACCGTGAGAGCTTGTGATGGGCTAAGTTGGGACACCCTTGCAGGGATTTGAACTTTCGAAAGCCGTGCCCGTGGTTATGGGCACATGGGAATTTGTTAATGTCCGGTTGTAGAAAACCTAAAGTTTAACTTAATTAAAATGCATCAATCGCGTGTGTAACCGTGATGGTCTATTCTCGGCGGAGTCCGGGAAGTGAACACGGTGTTGGAGTTATCCTTGACGTAGGTTGTTCTAGGATCACTTCTTGATCATGGTTGTTCGACCATGCTTTTGCCTTCTCTTCTTGCTATCATTTGCGTATATTAGCCACCATATATGCTAGTCGCTTCCTGCAGCTCCACCTCATACTTTTACCCTTCCTATAAGCTTAAATAGTCTTGATCGCGAGGGTGTGAGATTACTGACTCCGCGTGACTCACAGATACTTCCAAAACCAGCTTGCAGGTGCCGATGATGTCGTGCAGGCGACGCAACCGAGCTCAAGGAGGAGCTCGATGAAGATCTTGTCCTTTGTGTTGTTTCACTTCAGTCGATCAGTAGTGGAGCCCAGTCGGGACGATCAGGGATCTGTGTAGCTTTGGGGTAGTCTTCTTTTATTTTGGTTCCGTAGTCGGACCTTGATTGTATCTGGTTGATGTAAGGCTTTATTCATGTAATTGTGTGAAGTGGCGATTGTAAGCCAACTATGTATATCTTTCCCCTTAATTTATTTACAAGGGTTGTTGTGAAGATTACATCACTTGCGACATTGCTTTCAATGCGGTTATGCCTCTAAGTCGTGCTTCGACACGTGGGAGATATAGCCGCATCGAGGGCGTTACAGGTGCATTCCATGAAACCGCTCAGGTATTTGGTGTGGAAGGGGGTGGTTTCGGTATGGGCGGAGGGGACCCTAGGGCGCACATCTCTCCTTCGCGTCCGCCAAACGAACCCATTTTTTCCTACGTGCTACAGTGACCATGCAGGGCACGCACGCAAAAAAATTCATGTTTTGAGGCTCTATGTAATTTCTATGATTTTTCGGACCGAAAACCCCTTAAATACAGCCCGGACGTGACGCAATGTGCGTTCGTTATTGGATTTAGTTCATTTTTGGCGTAGGGTGCCCGGGTGGGGCCCCACACGTGCTGGCAAAAGTAGGGTGCACTCCGTGAAACCGCTCAGGTACTTGGTGTGGAAGGGGGTGGTTTCCGTCTGGGCGAAGGGGACCCTCGGGCGCACGTCTCTCATTTGCATCCGCCAAACGGGCCTATTATTTCCACGTGCTACAGTGACCATGCAGGGCACGCACGCAAAAATTTGTCGCGTTTCGACGCTCTATGTAATTTCTACTATTTTCCAGGCCAAAAACCGCTTAAATACTGCCCGGACGTGACACAACGTGTGATCGTTGTCGGATTTCATTCATTTTTGGCGTGGGGTGCCCGGGTGGGGCCCCACACCCGCTGCCAAAAGTTGGGTGCATTCCGTGAAACCGCTCAGGTACTTGGTGTGGAAGGGGTGGTTTCAGTATGGGCGGAGGGGACCCTAGGGCGCATGTCTCTCCTTCGCATCCGCCAAACGGACCCATTTTTTTCTGCGTACTACAGTGACTATGCAGGGCATGCACGCAAAAATTGAGAAAATTCCTTATTTGACAATGTCTTAAAATCTGGTTCCTTATTTGACACTGGAAAAGTTTTTTTCCCTATTTGACACTAGTCCTAAATTTTACTCCCTATACGACACTTCCGTCCATTTTGAGCCTAAATGACACCTGAAAAGACGATTTTGCCCTTCATGTGGTATGTGTGTGTGTGCGCGCGCGCGTGTGCTATTGCGTGTGTGGGTGCACGCGCACATGTGTGCTGCTGCTGCATGTGTGTGTGCATGTGTGCTGCTGCGCGTGTGTTTGCTCCTGCGTGTGTGTTTGCTGCTACATGTGTACGTGTGTGTGTGTGTGCTGTTGCGTGCCTATGTGCTGCCTGCGTGTGTGCTGCTGCGTGTGTTTGCTACTGTGTGTGTACGTGCGCACGCGTGTGTGTGTGTGTGCGGTTGTGTGCCTATGTGCTGCCTGCGTGTGTGCTGC
>NC_041386.1:647747774-647748494 GCF_002162155.2 Triticum dicoccoides
ATGTGTGTGTGCTGCGTGAAGTGTGTGTTGCTGCGTGTGTGTGTGCGCGTGCATGTGTGTTGCTGCGTGTGTGTGTGTGTGTGTGCACGTGCGCGTGCGTGTTGTTGCGTGTGTGTGCGCATGCGTTGTGTGTTGGTGCATGTGTATGTGTTGCTGCGTGTGTGCTCCTGCCCTCGCACTGATGCTGCGTGTGCGCGCTATTGCCCCCACACACATACCACATGAGGGGCAAAAGAGTCTTTTCAGGTGTCATTTAGTCTCAAAATGGACGAAAATGTCATATAGGAAATAAAATTTAGAACTTGTGTCAAATAGGGAAGAAAAACTTTTCCAGTGTCAAATAAAGAAGCAGATTTTAAAATAGTGTCAAATAAGGAATTTTCTCGCAAAAATTTGTCGCGTTTCGAGGCTCTACGTAATTTCTATGATTTTCTGGACCGAAAACCCCTTAAATACTGCCTGGACGTGATGCAACGTGCGTTCATTGTCGGATTTCGTTCATTTTTGGCGTGGAGTGCCTGGGTGGGGCCCCACACGCGCTCGCAAAAGTTGGCTGCATTCCATGAAACCGCTTAGGTACTTGGTGTGGAAGGGGGTGGTTTCTGTATGGGCGGAGGGGACCCTCGGGCGCACGTCTCTCCTTCGCATCCGCCAAATGGGCCCATTTTTTTCCGCGTGCTACATTGACCATGTACGGCACGCACGCAAAAAATTGTCGCG
>NC_041386.1:647749169-647749871 GCF_002162155.2 Triticum dicoccoides
TTCGTTGTCGGATTTCGTTCATTTTTATCGTGGGGTGCCCGGGTGGGGCCCACACGCGCTGCCAAAAGTTGGGTGCATTCCGTGAAACCGCTCAGGTACTTGGTGTGGAAGGGGGTGGTTTCGGTATGGCCGGAGGGGACCCTAGGGCGCACGTCTCTCCTTCGCATCCGCCAAACGGGCCCATTTTATTTCTACGTGCTAAAGTGACCATGTAGTGCACGCACGCAAAAATTTGTCGCGTTTCGAGGCTCTATGTAATTTCTATGATTTTCCGGACTGAAAAAACCCCTAAAATACTGCCCGGACGTGACGCAACATGCGTTTGTTGTCGGATTTCGTTCATTTTTGTCGTGGGGTGCCCGGGTGGGCCCCCACACGTGTTGGCAAAAGTTTGGTGCATTCCGTGGAACCGCTCAGGTACTTGGTGTGGAATGGAGTGGTTTCCGTGTGGGCGGAGGGGACCCTCAGGCACACGTCTCTCCTTCGCATCCGCCAAACAGGCCCATTTTTTTCTACGTGCTACAGTGACCATGTCGGGCACGCACGCAAAAATTTGTCACGTTTCGAGGCTCTATGTAATTTCTAGTATTTTCCGGGCCAAAAACCCCTTAAATACTGCCCGGATATGACGCAATGTGCGTTCGTTGTCAGATTTTGTTTTATTTTTGGCGTGGGGTTCCCGGGTGGGGCCCCCCACACGCT
>NC_041386.1:647754621-647827079 GCF_002162155.2 Triticum dicoccoides
GTTCTTTGTCAGATTTCGTTCATTTTTGGCGTGGGGTGCCCGGGTGGGGCCCCACATGTGCTGCCAAAAGTTGGGTGCATTCCGTGAAACCGCTCAGGTACTTGGTGTGGAAGGGAGTGGTTTCTGTATGGGCGGAGGGGACCCTCGGGCACACGTCTCTCCTTCGCATCCGCCAAACGGGCCATTTTTTCCACGTGCTACAGTGATCATGCAGGGCACGCACGCAAAAATTTGTCGTGTTTCGAGGCTCTATGTAATTTCTACTATTTTCCAGGCCAAAAACCCCTTAAATACTGCCCGGACGTGACGCAACGTGCGTTCGTTGTCGGATTTCGTTCATTTTTGGCATGGGGTGATAATCCCCAAGTGCAAGGAATCATCGTAGCAATTACCAAAGGTGGAAGTGATAAGTATGGAGTGTCGAACCCACAAGGAGCTAAAGGTAAGACCAATATTCTCTCAAGCCCTATCTGCCACTGATACGACTCTACGTACACCGAACGTTTGCTTCCAACTAGCAACGAGAAATAAAACTATGCTGTGGGTATGAAGAGGATAACTTTGTATGATATCGGAGAGCTAAAATATAAAAGTAGGTGTTGTTATGATGAAGTTAGAATATATTACTAAATATTATAAATAGCGAGTGTGGAATATGTTGGGGAACGTTGCAGAAAACAAAAAATTTCCTACGGTTTCACCAAGATCCATCTAGGAGTTCATCTAGCAACAAGTGATTAGATGCATCTACGTACCTTGTAGATCGCGAGCGGAAGCGTTCAAAGAACGGGGATGAGGGAGTCGTACTCGACGTGATTCGAATCACTGAAGATCCTAGCACCGAACGGACGACACCTCCGCGTTCAACACACGTACGGAACAGCCACGTCTCCTCCTTCTTGATCCAGCAAGGGGGAAGGAGAGGTTGAGGGAGATGGCTCCAGTAGCAGCACGACGGCGTGGTGGTGATGGAGCTGCAGTACTCCGGCAGGGCTTCGCCAAGCACTATGGAGGAGGAGGGGGTGTTGGAGAGGGAGAGGGAGGCACCAAAGGAAAAGGTAAGAAGTCCTCCATCTACCCCACTATATATAGGAGGGCCAAGGGGGGGCGCCGGCCCTAGGAGATCTAATCTCCTAGGGGGTGCGGCCAAGGGGAGGAATCCCTCCTCCCCAAGGCACCTAGGAGGTGCCTTCCCCTCCTAGGACTCTTCCCTCCTTGAAACCCTAGGCGCATGGGCCTCTTGGGGCTGGTGCCCTTGTCCCATGTAGGCCAAGGCGCACCCCCTACATCCCATGTGGCCCCCCGGGACAGGTGGCCCCACCCGGTGGACCCCCGGGACCCTTCCGGTGGTCCCGGTACAATACCGGTGACCCCGAAACTTGTCCCAATGCCCGAAATAGCACTTCCTATATATAATTCTTTACCTCCGGACCATTCCATAACTCCCCGTGACGTCCGGGATCTCATCCGGGACTCCGAACAACATTCGGGTTACTGCATATACATATGCCTACAACCCTAGCGTCACCGAACCTTAAGTGTGTAGACCCTACGGGTTCGGGAGACATGTAGACATGACCGAGACGACTCTCCAGTCAATAACCAACAGCGGGATATGGATACCCATGTTGGATCCCACATGCTCCTCGATGATCTCATCGGATGAACCACGATGTCGAGGATTCAAGCAACCCCGTATACAATTCCCTTTGTCAATCGGTATGTTACTTGCCCGAGATTCGATCGTCGGTATCCCAATACCTTGTTCAATCTCGTTACCGGCAAGTCACTTTACTCGTACCGTAATGCATGATCCCGTGACCAGACACTTGGTCACTTTGAGCTCATTATGATGATGCATTACCGAGTGGGCCCAGTGATACCTCTCCGTCATACGGAGTGACAAATCCCAGTCTTGATCCGTGTCAACCCAACAGACACTTTCGGAGATACCCGTAGTATACCTTTATAGTCACCCAGTTACGTTGTGACGTTTGGCACACCCAAAGCACTCCTACGGTATCCGGGAGTTACACGATCTCATGGTCTAAGGAAAGGATACTTGACATTGGAAAACTCTAGCAAACGAACTATACGATCTTGTGCTATGTTTAGGATTGGGTCTTGTCCATCACATCATTCTCCTAATGATGTGATCCCGTTATCAATGATATCCAATGTCCATAGTCAGGAAACCATGACTATCTGTTGATCAACGAGCTAGTCAACTAGAGGCTTACTAGGGACATGTTGGTGTCTATTATTCACACATGTATTATGATTTCCGGATAACATAATTATAGCATGAATAAAGACAATTATCATGAACAAGGAAATATAATAATAATGCTTTTATTATTGCCTCTAGGGCATATTTCCAACAGAATAATGGTGCATCGGTGTGCGGAATTGTCCTGGGCAATTATTAACAAGACCGGTATGTGAACGTTAGAATCTATCACACCCAATCATCACGTGGTGCTTCGAAACAACGAACTATCGCAACGGTGCACAGTTAGGGGGAACACTTTCTTGAAATTATTATGAGGGATCATCTTATTTACTACCGTCGTTCTAAGCAAACAAGATGAAAAACATGATAAACATCACATGCAATCAAATAATAATAGTGACATGATATGGCCAATATCACATAGCTCCTTTGATCTCCATCTTGGGGCTCCATGATCATCTTGTCACCGGCATGACACCATGATCTCCATCATCATGATCTCCATCATCGTGTCTCCATGAAGTTGCTCGCCAACTATTACTTCTACTACTATGGCTAACGCGTTTAGCAATAAAGTAAAGTAATTTACATGACGTTTCTCAATGACACGTAGGTCATACAAAAAATAAAGACAACTCCTATGGCTCCTGCCGGTTGTCATACTCATCGACATGCAAGTCGTGATTCCTATTACAATAGCATGAACATCTCATACATTAAATATAGATCATTCATCATTCATCACAACTTTGGCCATATCATATCACAAAGCACTTGCTGCAAAAAACAAGTTAGACGTCCTCTAATTGTTGTTGCAAGTTTTACGTGGCTGAAATAGGGTTCTAGCAAGAACGTTTTCTTACCTACATGAAAGCCACAACGTGATTTGTTAACTTCTATTTACCCTTCATAAGGACCCTTTTCATCGAATCCGCTCCAACTAAAGTGGGAGAGACAGACACCCGCCAGCCACCTTTATGCAACTTGTGCATGTTAGTCGGTGGAACCGGTCTCACGTAAGCATACGTGTAAGGTTGGTCCGGGCCACTTCATCCCACAATACCGTTGAAGCAAGATAAGACTAGTAGCGGCAAGAAAGTTGACAACATCAACTCCCACAACAAATTGTGTTCTACTCGTGGAAGAGAACTACGCATAGACCTAGCTCATGATGCCACTGTTGGGGAACGTTGCAGAAAACAAAAAATTTCCTACGGTTTCACCAAGATCCATCTAGGAGTTCATCTAGCAACGAGTGATTAGATGCATCTACGTACCTTGTAGATCGCAAGCGGAAGCGTTCAAAGAACAGGGATGAGGGAGTCGTACTCGACGTGATTCGAATCACTGAAGATCCTAGCACCGAACGGACGGCACCTCCGTGTTCAACACACGTACGAAACAGCCACGTCTCCTCCTTCTTGATCCAGCAAGGGGGAAGGAGAGGTTGAGGGAGATGGCTCCAGTAGAAGCACGACGGCGTGGTGGTGATGGAGCTGCAGTACTCCGGCAGGGCTTCGCCAAGCACTATGGAGGAGGAGGGGGTGTTGGAGAGGGAGAGGGAGGCACCAAAGGAAAAGGTAAGAAGTCCTCCATCTCCCCACTATATATAGGAGGGCCAAGGGGGGGAGCCGGCCCTAGGAGATCTAATCTCCTAGGGGGGTGCGGCCAAGGGGAGGAATCCCTCCTCCCCAAGGCACCTAGGAGGTGCCTTCCCCTCCTAGGACTCTTCCCTCCTTGAAACCCTAGGCGCATGGGCCTCTTGGGGCTGGTGCCCTTGGCCCATGTAGGCCAAGGCGCACCCCCTACATCCCATGTGGCCCCCCGGGACAGGTGGCCCCACCCGGTGGACCCCCGGGACCCTTCCGGTGGTCCCGGTACAATACTGGTGACCCCGAAACTTGTCCCAATGCCCGAAATAGCACTTCCTATATATAATTCTTTACCTCCGGACCATTCCGTAACTCCCCGTGACGTCCGGGATCTCATCCGGGACTCCGAACAACATTCGGGTTACTGCATATACATATCCCTACAACCCTAGCGTCACCGAACCTTAAGTGTGTAGACCCTACGGGTTCGGGAGACATGTAGACATGACCGAGACGACTCTCCAGTCAATAACCAACAGCGGGATATGGATACCCATGTTGGCTCCCACATGCTCCTCGATGATCTCATTGGATGAACCACGATGTCGAGGATTCAAGCAACCCCGTATACAATTCCCTTTGTCAATCGGTATGTTACTTGCCCGAGATTCGATCGTCGGTATCCCAATAACTCGTTCAATCTCGTTACCAGCAAGTCACTTTACTCGTACCGTAATGCATGATCCCGTGACCAGACACTTGGTCACTTTGAGCTCATTATGATGATGCATTACCGAGTGGGCCCAGTGATACCTCTCCGTCATACGGAGTGACAAATCCCAGTCTTGATCCGTGTCAACCCAACAGACACTTTCGGAGATACCCGTAGTATACCTTTATAGTCACCGAGTTACGTTGTGACGTTTGGCACACCCAAAGCACTCCTACGGTATCCGGGAGTTACACGATCTCATGGTCTAAGGAAAGGCTACTTGACATTGGAAAACTCTAGCAAACGAACTATACGATCTTGTGCTATGTTTAGGATTGGGTCTTGTCCATCACATCATTCTCCTAATGATGTGATCCCGTTATCAATGACATCCAATGTCCATAGTCAGGAAACCATGACTATCTGTTGATCAACGAGCTAGTCAACTAGAGGCTTACTAGGGACATGTTGGTGTCTATTATTCACACTTGTATTACGATTTCCGGATAACACAATTATAGCATGAATAAAGACAATTATCATGAACAAGGAAATATAATAATAATGCTTTTATTATTGCCTCTAGGGCATATTTCCAACAGTCTCCCACTTGCACTAGAGTCAATAATCTAGTTACATTGTGATGAATCGAACACCCATGGAATTCTGGTGTTGATTATGTTTTGCTCTAGGGAGAGGTTTAGTCAACGGATCTGCTACATTCAGGTCCGTGTGCACTTTACAAATATCTATGTCTCCAGCTTGAACATTTTCACGAATGGAGTTGAAGCGACGCTTGATGTGCCTTGTCTTCTTGTGAAACCTGGGCTCCTTGGCAAGAGCAATAGCTCCAGTGTTGTCACAGAAGAGCTTGATCGGCCCCGACACATTGGGTATGACTCCTAGGTCGGTGATGAACTCCTTCACCCAAATTGCTTCATGCGCTGCCTCCGAGGCTGCCATGTATTCCGCTTCACATGTAGATCCCGCTACGACGCTCTGCTTGCAACTGCACCAGCTTACTGCCCCACCATTCAAAATATACACGTATCCGGTTTGTGACTTAGAGTCATCCAGATCTGTGTCGAAGCTAGCGTCGACGTAACCTTTTACGACGAGCTCTTCGTCACCTCCATAAACGAGAAACATTTCCTTAGTCCTTTTCAGGTACTTCAGGATATTCTTGACCGCTGTCCAGTGTTCCTTGCCGGGATTACTTTGGTACCTTCCTACCAAACTTACGGCAAGGTTTACATCAGGTCTGGTCCACAGCATGGCATACATAATAGAACCTATGGCTGAGGCATAGGGGATAACACTCATCTCTTCTATATCTTCTGCCGTGGTCGGACATTGAGCTGAGCTCAATTTTACACCTTGCAACACAGGCAAGAACCCCTTCTTAGACTGATCCATATTGAACTTCTTCAATATCTTATCAAGGTATGTGCTTTGTGAAAGACCTATGAGGCGTCTTGATCTATCTCTGTAGATCTTGATGCCTAATATATAAGCAGCTTCTCCAAGGTCCTTCATTGAAAAACTCTTATTCAAGTAGGCCTTTATGCTGTCCAAGAGTTCTATATCATTTCCCATCAAAAGTATGTCATCTACATATAATATGAGAAATGCTACAGAGCTCCCACTCACTTTCTTGTAAACACATGCTTCTCCATAAGTCTGTGTAAACCCAAACGCTTTGATCATCTCATCAAAACGAATGTTCCAACTCCAAGATGCTTGCACCATCCCATAAATCGAGCGTTGGAGCTTGCACACCTTGTCAGCATTCTTAGGATCGACAAAACCTTCCGGCTGCATCATATACAATTCTTCCTTAAGGAAACCATTAAGGAATGTCGTTTTGACATCCATCTGCCATATTTCATAATCATAAAATGCGGCAATTGCTAACATGATTCAGACGGACTTCAGCTTCGCTACCGGTGAGAAAGTCTCATCGTAGTCAACCCCTTGAACTTGTCGATAACCCTTAGCGACAAGCCGAGCTTTATAGATGGTCACATTACCATCCGCGTCTGTCTTCTTCTTAAAGATCCATTTATTTTCTATGGCTCGCCGCTCAACGGGAAAGTCAGTCAAAGTCCATACTTCGTTTTCATACATGGATCCTATCTCGGATTTCATGGCTTCTAGCCATTTGTCGGAATCCGGGCCCGCCATCGCTTCTTCATAGTTCGAAGGTTCACCGTTGTCTAACAACATGATTTCCAAGACAGGGTTGCCGTACCACTCTGGTGCGGAACGTGTCCTTGTGGACCTTTGAATTTCAGTAGGAGCTTGATCAGAAGTATCTTGATCATCATCATTATCTTCCTCTCTAGTCGGTGCAGGCACCTCCGGAACATTTTCTTGAGTTGTGCCATTTTCCGGTTCAAGAGGTAATACTTCATCAAGTTCTACTTTCCTCCCACTTACTTCTTTCAAGAGAAACTCCTTTTCTAGAAAGGATCCATTCTTGGCAACAAAGATCTTGCCTTCGGATCTGAGGTAGAAGGTATACCCAATAGTTTCTTTAGGGTATCCTATGAAGACGCATTTTTCCGATTTGGGTTCGAGCTTTTCAGGTTGAAGTTTCTTGACATAAGCATCGCATCCCCAAACTTTTAGAAACGACAGCTTAGGTTTCTTCCAAACCATAATTCAAACGGTGTCGTCTCAACGGATTTCGATGGAGCCCTATTTAAAGTGAATGCAGCAGTCTCTAAAGCATACCCCCAAAAGGATAGCGGTAAATCGGCAAGAGACATCATAGATCGCACCATATCTAATAGAGTGCGATTACGACGTTCGGACACACCATTACGCTGAGGTGTTCCAGGCGGCGTGAGCTATGAAACTATTCCACATTTTCTTAAGTGTGTGCCAAACTCGTGACTCAAGTATTCTCCTCCACGATCTGATCGTAGGAACTTGATTTTTCTGTCACATTGATTCTCAACCTCACTCTGAAATTCCTTGAACTTTTCAAAGGTCTCAGACTTGTGTTTCATTAAGTAGACATACCCATATCTACTCAAGTCATTAGTGAGGGTGAGAACATAACAATAGCCACCGCGAGCCTCAACACTCATTGGCCCGCATATATCAGTATGTATGATTTCCAATAAGTTGGTTGCTCGCTCCATTGTTCCTGAGAACGGACTCTTGGTCATTTTACCCATGAGGCATGGCTCGCACGTGTCAAATGATTCGTAATCAAGAGACTCTAAAAGTCCATCAGCATGGAGCTTCTTCATGCATTTGACACCTATGTGACCAAGGCGGCAGTGCCACAAGTATGTGGGACTATCATTATCAATCTTATATCTTTTGGTACTCACACTATGAATATGTGTAGCATTACGCTCGAGATTCATTAAGAATAAACCATTTACCATCGGAGCATGACCATAAAACATATCTCTCATATAAATAGAACAACCATTATTCTCGGATTTAAATGAGTAGCCATCTCGAATTAAACGAGATCCTGATACAATGTTCATGCTCAAACTTGGCACTAAATAACAATTATTGAGGTTCAAAACTAATCCCGTAGGTAAATGTAGAGGTAGCGTGCCGACGGCAATCACATCGACCTTGGAACCATTCCCGACGCGCATCGTCACCTCGTCCTTCGCCAGTCTCCGCTTATTCCGCAGCTCCTGCTTTGAGTTACAAATGTGAGCAACTGCACCGGTATCAAATACCCAGGAGCTACTACGAGTACTCATAAGGTACACATCAATTACATGTATATCACATATACCTTTCGTTTTGCCGGCCTTCTTGTCTGCTAAGTATTTGGGGCAGTTCCGCTTCCAGTGACCACTTTCCTTGCAATAAAAGCACTCAGTCTCGGGCTTGGGTCCATTCTTTGGCTTCTTCCCGGCAGCTTGCTTGCCGGGCGCGGCAACTC
Source organism: Triticum dicoccoides (assembly GCF_002162155.2). Lineage (NCBI taxonomy): Eukaryota > Viridiplantae > Streptophyta > Magnoliopsida > Poales > Poaceae > Triticum > Triticum dicoccoides. Next base: position 647,763,081 of record NC_041386.1, read on the forward strand.
CCTTGCCGTCTTTCTTGAAGGTTTTCTTACCCTTGCCCTTCTTGAACTTAGTGGTTTTATTCACCATCAACACTTGACGTTCCTTTTTGACTTCTACCTCTGCTGATTTCAGCATTGCAAATACTTCAGGAATGGTCTTTTCCATCCCCTGCATATTGAAGTTCATCACAAAGCTCTTGTAGCTCGGTGGAAGCGACTGGAGGATTCTGTCAATGACCGCGTCATTCGGGAGATTAACTCCCAGCTGAGTCAAGCGGTTATGTAACCCAGACATTGTGAGTATGTGCTCACTGACAGAACTATTTTCCTCCATCTTACAACTGAAGAATTTGTCGGAGACTTCATATCTCTCGACCCGGGCATGAGCTTGGAAAACCATTTTCAGCTCTTCGAACATCTCATATGCTCCATGTCTCTCAAAACGCTTTTGGAGCCCCGGCTCTAAGCTGTAAAGCATGCCGCACTGAACGAGGGAGTAGTCATCAGTACATGCCTGCCAAGCGTTCATAACGTCTTGTTCTGCTGGGAGAACAGGTGCATCACCTAGCGGTTCTTGTAGGACATAATCTTTCTTGGCAGCTATGAGGATGATCCTCAGGTTCCGGACCCAGTCCGTGTAGTTGCTGCCATCGTCTTTCAGCTTGGTTTTCTCTAGGAACGCGTTGAATTTGAGGACTACGTTGGCCATTTGATCTACAAGACATATTGTAAAGATTTTAGACTAAGTTCATGATAATTAAGTTCATCTAATCAAATTATTCAATGAACTCCCACTTAGATAGACATCCCTCCAGTCATCTAAGTATAACATGATCCGAGTTAACTAGGTCGTGTCCGATCATCACGTGAGACGGACTAGTCAACGTCGGTGAACATCTTCATGTTGAACGTATCTTCTATACGACTCATGCTCGACCTTTCGGTCTTCTGTGTTCTGAGGCCATGTCTGTACATGCTAGGCTCGTCAAGTCAACCTAAGTGTTTTGCATGTGTAAATCTGTCTTACACCCGTTGTATGTGAACGTTAGAATCTATCACACCCAATCATCACGTGGTGCTTCGAAACAACGAACTGTCGCAACGGTGCACAGTTAGGGGGAACACTTTCTTGAAATTATTATGAGGGATCATCTAATTTACTACCGTCGTTCTAAGCAAACAAGATGAAAAACATGATAAACATCACATGCAATCAAATAATAATAGTGACATGATATGGCCAATATCACATAGCTCCTTTGATCTCCATCTTGGGGCTCCATGATCATCTTGTCACCGGCATGACACCATGATCTCCATCATCATGATCTCCATCATCGTGTCTCCATGAAGTTGTTCGCCAACTATTACTTCTACTACTATGGCTAACGCGTTTAGCAATAAAGTAAAGTAATTTACATGACGTTTCTCAATGACACGTAGGTCATACAAAAAATAAAGACAACTCCTATGGCTCCTGCCGGTTGTCATACTCATCGACATGCAAGTCGTGATTCCTATTACAATAGCATGAACATCTCATACATTAAATATAGATCATTCATCATTCATCACAACTTTGGCCATATCATATCACAAAGCACTTGCTGCAAAAAACAAGTTAGACGTCCTCTAATTGTTGTTGCAAGTTTTACGTGGCTGAAATAGGGTTCTAGCAAGAACGTTTTCTTACCTACGTGAAAGCCACAACGTGATTTGTTAACTTCTATTTACCCTTCATAAGGACCCTTTTCATCGAATCCGCTCCAACTAAAGTGGGAGAGACAGACACCCGCCAGCCACCTTTATGCAACTTGTGCATGTTAGTCGGTGGAACCGGTCTCACGTAAGCGTACGTGTAAGGTTGGTCCGGGCCACTTCATCCCACAATACCGTTGAAGCAAGATAAGACTAGTAGCGGCAAGAAAGTTGACAACATCAACTCCCACAACAAATTGTGTTCTACTCGTGGAAGAGAACTACGCATAGACCTAGCTCATGATGCCACTGTTGGGGAACGTTGCAGAAAACAAAAAATTTCCTACGGTTTCACCAAGATCCATCTAGGAGTTCATCTAGCAACGAGTGATTAGATGCATCTACGTACCTTGTAGATCGCAAGCGGAAGCGTTCAAAGAACAGGGATGAGGGAGTCGTACTCGACGTGATTCGAATCACTGAAGATCCTAGCACCGAACGGACGGCACCTCCGCGTTCAACACACGTACGAAACAGCCACGTCTCCTCCTTCTTGATCCAGCAAGGGGGAAGGAGAGGTTGAGGCAGATGGCTCCAGTAGCAGCACGACGGCGTGGTGGTGATGGAGCTGCAGTACTCCGGCAGGGCTTCGCCAAGCACTATGGAGGAGGAGGGGGTGTTGGAGAGGGAGAGGGAGGCACCAAAGGAAAAGGTAAGAAGTCCTCCATCTCCCCCACTATATATAGGAGGGCCAAGGGGGGGCGCCGGCCCTAGGAGATCTAATCTCTTAGGGGGGTGCGGCCAAGGGGAGGAATCCCTCCTCCCCAAGGCACCTAGGAGGTGCCTTCCCCTCCTAGGACTCTTCCCTCCTTGAAACCCTAGGCGCATGGGCCTCTTGGGGCTGGTGCCCTTGGCCCATGTAGGCCAAGGCGCACCCCCTACATCCCATGTGCCCCCCCGGGACAGGTGGCCCCACCCGGTGGACCCCCGGGACCCTTCCGGTGGTCCCGGTACAATACCGGTGACCCCGAAACTTGTCCCAATGCCCGAAATAGCACTTCCTATATATAATTCTTTACCTCCGAACCATTCCGTAACTCCCTGTGACGTCCGGGATCTCATCCGGGACTCCGAACAACATTCGGGTTACTGCATATACATATCCCTACAACCCTAGCGTCACCGAACCTTAAGTGTGTAGACCCTACGGGTTCGGGAGACATGTAGACATGACCGAGACGACTCTCCAGTCAATAACCAACAGCGGGATATGGATACCCATGTTGGCTCCCACATGCTCCTCGATGATCTCATCGGATGAACCACGATGTCGAGGATTCAAGCAACCCCGTATACAATTCCCTTTGTCAATCGGTATGTTACTTGCCCGAGATTCGATCATCGGTATCCCAATACCTCGTTCAATCTCGTTACCGGCAAGTCACTTTACTCGTACCGTAATGCATGATCCCGTGACCAGACACTTGGTCACTTTGAGCTCATTATGATGATGCATTACCGAGTGGGCCCAGTGATACCTCTCCGTCATACGGAGTGACAAATCCCAGTCTTGATCCGTGTCAACCCAACAGGCACTTTCGGAGATACCCGTAGTATACCTTTATAGTCACCCAGTTATGTTGTGACGTTTGGCACACCCAAAGCACTCTTACGGTATCCGGTAGTTACACGATCTCATGGTCTAAGGAAAGGATACTTGACATTGGAAAACTCTAGCAAACAAACTATACGATCTTGTGCTATGTTTAGGATTGGGTCTTGTCCATCACATCATTCTCCTAATGATGTGATCCCGTTATCAATGACGTCCAATGTCCATAGTCAGGAAACCATGACTATCTGTTGATCAACGAGCTAGTCAACTAGAGGCTTACTAGGGACATGTTGGTGTCTATTATTCACACATGTATTACGATTTCCGGATAACATAATTATAGCATGAAGAAAGACAATTATCATGAACAAGGAAATATAATAATAATGCTTTTATTATTGCCTCTAGGGCATATTTCCAACAGAATAATGGTGCATCGGTGTGCGGAATTGTCCTGGGCAATTATTAACAAGACCGGTAATCACTATTGTAGTTTCATATGAGGGTGAGGCATAAGCTAACATACTTTCTCTACTTGGATCATATGCACTTATGATTGGAACTCTAGCAAGCATCCACAACTACTAAACATCATTAAGGTAAAACCCAATCATAGCATTAAAGCATCAAGTCCTCTTTATCCCATACGCAACAACCCCCTTACTCGGGTTTGTGTTTCAGTCACTCACGCAACCCACTATAAGCGAATCATAAACATATTGCAACACCCTACAGCGGGAACCCCTCACGCTTGCGCGACACGGAGGGCACCATGGGACAGCACCAAAGTAAAACATACAACTCATACCAATCTAGATCATAAATCAACCCAAAGACAAAGGATAACTACTCAAAACATCATAGGATGGCAACACATCATTGGATCATAATATGTGGCATAAAGCACCATGTTCAAGTAGGGATTACAGCGGGGTGTGGTAGAGTGGACCGCGTAAAAGAGATGAGGGTGATGATGATGATGGTGATGTTGATGAAGACGATCACCGCGGCGATGATTCCCCTCCCGATGGCACTCCGGTGCCACCGAGAGAGAGGAGGAGAGGTTCTCCCCCTTGTGCTTCCTCCTCCATGGCCTCCCCCCTAGATGGGGAGAGGTTCTCCCTCTGGTCCTTGGCCTTCATGGTTATGATGGCCCCTCCAGGATCCTCCTCCATGCCCTCCGGTGATGATGGCCCCCTCTGGCAGGGTGCCAGAGAGGGCCTAGATTGGTTTTCGGTGGCTACGGAGGCTTCTGGCGGCGGAACTCCCGATCTAGGTTAATTTTCCGAGTTTTCTGTATTTATAGGAATTTTTGGCATCGGTCTCACGTCAAGGAGGTGCCCGAGGCATCCACGAGGCAGGGGCCCACGCCTACGGGGGTGGGCGCGCCCCCCACCCTCATGGACAGCCCGAGACTCTTCTGGCCCAACTCTTTTACTCCGGGGTCTTCTTTTGGTCCATAAAAATTGTCAAAAATTGGCACGTCAATTGGACTTCGTTTGATATTTCTGTTCTGTAAAACACAAAACAAGGAAAAACAGAAACTGGCACTGGGCTCTAGGTTAATAGGTTAGTCCCAAAAACCATATAAAATAGCATATAAATGCATATAAAACATGCAAGGTTGATAATATAATAGCATGAATACTTCATAAATTATAGATACGTTGGAGACGTATCAGCATCCCCAAGCTTAATTCTTGCTTGTCCTCGAGTAGGTAAATGATAAAAGAAATAATTTATGAAGTGTGAATGCTAGCAAGTGAATAAGTTTCATCAATGATAGTTCCAATCACTTTTTCTAGCATCATTATATATCATAACAGTAGCTCATTTTCATAAAACTTTTCATGATCAAGTAACAAGCTATTCGTATGTTAAAGTATAGATCATAAACTCTCTTGAAACTAACAAACTATATTCCCGGTCATCAAACAATTGCAATTCATCTTACTTTCAGGAAGGGTCTATGTCAGAGCTTTGATTTAGCAAACTCCACATACTCAACTATCATTTAGTCTTTCACAATTCCTGACACTCACGTGATATTTATGGGTTCAAAGTTTTAATCGGACACAGAGAAATATAGGGGCTTATAGTTTTGCCTCCCAACGTTTTACCTCAAGGGTAATGTCAAAAACAATAGTTCATGAAAACTTACATCCAATTGGATTTATATATCAAGATCTTTCCAACACAATGTGCTTGCCAAAGGATAAAATGTAAAAAGGATAGGTGAAGATCACCATGACTCTTGCATAATGGTAGAAGATAAAAGTAAAAGATAGGCCCTTTGCAGAGGGAAGCAGAGGTTGTCATGCGCTTTTATTGTTGGATGCACAAAATCTTAATGCAAAAGAACGTCACTTTATATTGCCACTTGTGATATAGACATTTATTATGCAGTCCTTCGCTTTTATTTCTTCCACATCACACGATCGTATAAAGCTTATTTTCTCAACATTAATAGATCATACATATTTAGAAGGCAATTTTTATTGCATGCACCGATGACAACTTACTTGAAAGATCTTACTCAATCCATAGGTAGGTATGGTGGACTCTCATGGAAAAACTAGTTTAAGGAATGTTTGGAAGCACAAGCAGTATCTCTATTTGGTGCAAAGAATTTGGCTAGCATGAGGGGGAAAAGCAAGCTCAACATGTTGGATGATTCGGGACAATATACTTTATTTCGGATATAAGAAAACATAACCCATTACGTTGTCTTCCTTGTCCGACATCAACCTTTTAGCATGTCATATTTTAATGAGTACTCACAATTACAAAAGATGTCCAAGATAGTATATTTATATGTGAAATCTCTCTTCCTTCAATATTCTTTCATGAATTGTTCAAGTGACCAATTCTACGTTTGCTAACTTTCAATAAGTTTACTGCCTATACTTATTCTATGTGAAGTCATTACTCCCCATGGTATAAGCATATGAAACATATATAAATTCAGATTTATGATGTTCAATTATTCAACCATTTAATCATAGGATATACGTGAAGCACGTGAGTAAATGACAAACTACTCCAAAAGATAATAGTGAAGGACACTGAGTAGTCAAATAATTAACTAGCCATGGGAGGATACTTTTTCATTTAATATTTCAGATCCAATGATTTTATTCAAATGGAAAGTAAAATTGAAAATACGCTCCAAGCAAAACACATATCATGCGATGAATAAAAATATAGCTCTGAGTAAGGTATAGCGATAGTTTTGAAGACGAAAGAGGGGATGTCTTCCGGGGCATCCCCAAGCTTAGGCGCTTGAGTCTTCCTTGAATATTACCTTGGGGTGCCTTGGGCATCCCCAAGCTTAGGTTCTTTCCACTCATTATTCTCCGCATATCGATATCTCACCCAAAGCTTGAAAACTTCTATCACACAAAACTTAACGGAACTTCGTGAGATAGGTTAGTATGATAAAGAGTAAACCAAGCACCTTGGTACTGTCAAAGACAAAGATCATAATTTTTCTCACACAATGCTATCGGATTTCGGGTTCCGGCAGACCCTCGAGGTTCGAACACTGGGGTGCGCGCGGAGATTTCGCCTTCTACCTACTTGCACCCCTCCGCCTCGCTAAGATCTAAGCTATGGAAAGAACAGCACAAGAGACACAGGGTTTATACTGGTTTGGGCCACCGTTGTGGTGTAATACCCTACTCCAGTGTGTGGTGTGGTGGATTGCCTCTTGGGCTAATGATGATGAGCAGTACAAGGAAGAACAGCCTCGCGAGGGTCTGTTCTTGGCTGGGGGGATGAACTGCTGGGAGGAGTTCAATCGCCCTTCTCTCTCTCTCTGTGATGCTACTCGATCCTATCCTAGCTTGTTTCTCTCTTGGCTTCTAGATTCTCCCTTCTTGATTGCCCCCCTACCCTGGGGGTGGCTAGTCCTATTTATAGGCAAAGGCCCTGGGCCTCTTCCCAAATATTGAGCGGGAAGGGCGCCAACAATTGGCCATTTTGAAGGGGAACATCCGGTACACTTATCCTGACTAAAGTTGGTCCTCGCCTGCCAAAGGCTCTGGTGGTGACGCTGGCTTGGGCTCCACAATGACTTCCTCCCTGCCGTTGGACTAGTCTTGGTCTCGTTGCACCGAAACGGGTGCCTTTACTTGATACTCTCGCCTGCGCTTGCTCCCTTTGCACCAAAGAGGAAAGGAGGACACTGCGCGGGCTGGCGCCCGCCTGGCGCCCTTGGTCGTCATGGCTTGCGTCACGGGCACCTCGTGAGGTACCCCACCTTGATCTCTCCGCCTCCTCGCGAGCCAGCCTGATGAGGCCATGCCTGAGGAAGCTCCGTGTCGTCCGCCCCGCGAGGCTTGGCCCCTCGCGAGGGTCTTGGGTCTGTGTTGATGAAGATGAGCTGTGCTGGGCCCCTCCTCGAGCCACGCCGCAGGCCGCAGGCAGGCAAGTCTGGGGACCCCCATTCCCAGAACGCCAACAGTAGCCCCCGGGCCCAAGGCGCGCCCGGACTTGGCCGTGCAGGGAGGCGAAAGGGCAAGAGCGGAGCGCCATGGGCCCTAACAGCCTGCGGCCTTGGGCGCCGCATGGCGGTTGATTGGACGTGGGCGTCTCCACTTCCCCACGGCGCCTTGGCAACTGCACGGATTGGACAAGTCCCTGCTTGGGAGGTGGTAGCGCGTCTGCCCGCCGTCGCGCCTCGGTGAAGCGCGAGAAGGAGTCTGCCTGAGCCCCGGAGGCAGCTCGAGTCTTCCCTGCAGGCCGGTGTGAGGCGAGTTGCGCCTGATTTGTTCTTTCTTTTCCTTTTTCCTGCGTAAAAATACAGTAGCATGGAGCCCCGCGGGGGCGTGTTTGGGTTATTGCTGTTAATCATCGCTTTGCTTCCGTTATCGTGCCTTCCAGCTACGTGCCCGCGCGTGGATAGTTCTCGGCCCCTGCCGTGGGGGGGTGACCGACCCAGGCCCTGTGTTCGTGTCACGGTGCCCGTGGGGCACGGACTAGAGGGGTGCTCCTGATTGGACCCAGGTTGCGAAACCTTCGAACGACTAGGACGGAAACACTCACGAGGGCGCTCGGCTGCCCCCCTCGCGAGGCCTTGCATAAGAGAAATCGAGGCAGGAGAGTGAAAAGTCGAAGAACCACAAGTCAAAGACGGCAACAGCTTCAATAAAACTTCGAATGAGAATGAACAAGCCAACTGCGGAAAGCAAATGAAAAAGGCGCGTCCGGCACCTAATCTAGTCTTCGACGTCTTCTCACTAGCGCGGAGCTAAGTGCTGCCACTGGGCGTGGGAGGGAGCCCCGGGGCCTAAGGCCGGCGCTCCTGAGACTCTGGGGCGTGTACAACCCCAACTCATTATTACGTGAGAGTGTCACGGGCGGCGAGCTTCACAGGCGTTGGCCTTCTTCACAGGCTTTGGGCCTTTCTTGGGGGGGAGCAGGCTTCACGGGCATTTGCCCTCTTCACAGGCTCCGGGCCTTTTCCCAAACGCGACAGCTTCACAGGCATTCGCCTTCTTCACAGGCTCTGGGCCTTTTCCAAAAAGGATAATCTTCACAGGCTCTGGGCCTTTTCCAAAAAGGATAATCTTCACAGGCATTCGCCTTCTTCATAGGCTCTGGGCCTTTTCCAAAAAGGATAATCTTCACAGGCATTCGCCTTCTTCATAGGCTCTGGGCCTTTTTAGGGGTAGAACCTCCGGAGGTGCTGGATGTTCCATGCGTTCTGGACCGGCACCCCCTCCTGAGTCTCCAAGCGCGCGGAGCCAGGCCTGGAAACATTAACAACCTTGAACGGGCCCTCCCACATGGGAGAGAGCTTGTGCAGTCCCTCCCTGGAGAGAACCTGCCTGAGCACGAGGTCGCCTACCTCGAGAGTTCTAGGGCGCATGTTGCGGCAGTGATATCGTCGCAGTGCTTGTTGGTACCTCGCCGCTCGCAGCGCGGCCTCTCGGCGACATTCCTCCCCCAGCACGAGGTCCATCCCCCGCATGGCGTCCTGCTGCGCCTCGTCGAACGCCAGTACCCGTGCAGAGCGACGTCTGACCTCGTGAGGGAGGACCGCTTCGGCTCCATAGACCAAGAAGAACGGGGTCTCTCCAATCGGCTTGGTCGCGGTTGTGCGGATGGACCACAACACGGATTGAAGCTCGTCGTACCAACCTCTGCCGCAGGCCTCCAGCTTCTTCTTGAACGTCCTAGTCTTGAGGCCCCTCAGGACCTCTGCGTTGGCTCGCTCGGCCTGACTGTTGCTTCGGGGGTGCGCCACCGAAGCGTAGCATATCTGCGTTCCAAGGTTAGAACAGTATGTTTTGAAGAGGTTACTGGTGAACTGCGAACCGTTGTCTGTGATAATGCGGTTCGGCAACCCGAACTGGCTCACGATACCCCTGATGAACTTGACCGCGGAACCCGCGGGGATGGTGCGGACGGCCTCTACTTCAGCCCACTTGATGAACTTGTCCGCGGCAACGTAGAGGTAGTGGTAGCCCCCTGGCGCCCGAGGAAACGGGCCCAGGATGTCCAGCCCCCAGACTGCGAATGGCCACGAAAGGGGTATAGTCTGCAGGCCTCCTGCCGACTGATGGATCTGCTTGGCGTGGAACTGGCAGGCCTCACAAGCCTTCACCAGTTCGACGGCGTCATTGATTGCGGTGAGCCAATAAAACCCACTGCGGAATGCCTTGCCGACGAGGGTCCGTGATGATGAATGATGTCCACAGTCTCCGCCGTGTATATCTTCCAGCAGTTCCTTTCCTTGCTCCCTGGAGATGCAGCGCAGGGATACATCGTTTGGTCGCTTCCGGTAGAGCTCTCCATCCTTGATGCAGTATGCCGTGGCCAGCCGTGCCACACGCTCCGCTTCCTCCTCCTTCTCCGGCAGGGTCCCTTGTGTTAAGTAACTCCGGAGCTCCGTGATCCAGCACCCCTCCTGGGGTTCCATCGTCAGGAGCAGGCATGCTCCTGAGGCCGGGCCACAGACCGGGGCTCCTGAGGCAGGTGGCTGGGGGAGCTCCTCCCGAGGCTGAGCTGTGTTTGACATTGACGGCAGGGCTGAGGGCTTGAAGAGCCGCTCCTCGAAGACGCCAGGCTCCTGAGGTAACCGCCTGGACGCCTGTTTGGCGATGTCGTCGGCCTCCTGATTGGTGCCACGGGGCACATGCTGCAACTCCAACCCCCAGAACTGCTTCTCCATCCTGCGGACCTCCGCAAGGTAGGCTTCCATGTGCTCATCTTTCGGCTCGTACTGTTGGGGAACGTAGCAGAAATTCAAAATATTCCTACGTGTCACCAAGATCTATCTATGGAGAAACCAGCAACGAGGGGAAGAAGAGTGCATCTACATGTCACATCCCTAGCTTCTGGCATTGCTCTAGGCTAGCTTCAGGTGTGCATCATGTCTATATTTTTTGAAACTTGAATTGAGGAATATTGGAAGCCTCAAAACCCTAAATAAAAGAGGGGCAAAAACCCTAGAAATCTCATCCATTGCTCCAAAAGGCTCTTCTTAAATGTTTGATAATTTTTGGTAAGGGTTCTGGTCCCAACCAAAATATTGAACATTTTTAAGGATTTATTTTTGGGACTTTGAATTTAAATCATTAGCTATTTGAATTTGAATTATATTCATATAATTAGAATATAATTTCAAATACCCCCTGAAATATTTTATAAGCTTTTGGAAAAGTCCATCTGGCAATATAAAAATATTCAGAGGAGCTTTGGCATTGTTTGAATTATTATTTTTAATTCAAACAGTGGCAAAAGAATTAATTAAAAGAAAAAACAGAACAGAAATAAAAAGAACAGAGCCTACCTGGCCTCACCCGTGCAGCCACCAGCCGGCCCAGCTCCCCCACCAGCGCGGCCCAGCCCACCTTCCCCCCCTTGTCCTCTTCTTCCTCTGCCAGAAGGCAGAGGCGAGGCGTGGCGCGCGCCCGAAGAGCGCCGGCCACCTCCTGCTTCGCGCTGGAGGCCTCCCCCTTCGAGCCTATCCATGCGTGGAGACGCCACGCAGCCGCCCGGAGCCGTCCAGCCCTCCCTCTCTTCCCCTGGACCCCGTTCCCTCCTCTGCTTCCCTCCCGCGCACACCACCGAGCGGAGCTCGCCGCCATCGTCGCCGTACCCATGGCCACCGGCCACCCCTAGCCTCACCGACGCCCCAGGAAGCTCCGCCGGTCCTCCCTCTACCTCCTCAACGAGCCACGAGGCCCCGGACGTGCCGCATCGCCGCCATCGACGTCGTCTTCTACCTCGGACCCGCCGGCCGTCTTCGTCAAATTCGTCGGCTCCGGTGCCTCCCCGAGCTCGCGGAGGCCACCACTGCACCCGCTGTGAGCTCCTGTGCTGATTTCCCCTCTTCCCGTGCCCCACCTCCCTCTCTAGCTAGCCCCACCACTTTGCCCGAGAATCTCTCGCCGCCGGCCATGGCGTGGCCGTGGCCACAGCCACCCCAGCTCGTATCCGAGGCCACGGTCGTGCTCACCGTGATCTCGGGAGTCCGTAGCACGCCCCAGCTCCTCCTGCCGTGCTCCCTAACCCCGACCCCAGGATTGCCCGAGCTGCTGCCGCCGCCAAACCTCGTCGCCGACCACTTTTCCGGCCACCCCAGCACCTGTCACCGCCACCACTAGATGCGCGCCACTGCGCGCGTTCGAATGCAACAAACCACGGCCGAAACGATGCCATGTGGCTCGTTTCCGAGCCCTCCGCCGCGTCTGGACTCGCCGGCGGCTAAACGCCGGCGACCGCTGACCCGATGACCGGCGTGGGTTGACCCCACTGCCAGGTTTGACCCCCCCTCTCTCTCACTGACCTGCAGGCCCGCCCGGCTAATTAGGCTAGGATTAGTGTTAATTAAATATTAGTTAGTTTAATAGACACTGACAATGGGCCCCAGGCCACTAACTAAATTAGATTAGTTAGGTTAGTCACTGACGGATGGGACCCACTGGTCAGGATTGACCTGGACCAGCCCGTTGACCTGCTGACGTCATCATGACGTCAGTATGACGCAGTATTTGTTTCTGGAATTAAAATAAATCAAAAATGATTTATTAATTCCAGAAAATTGTATAAACTTCAATAATTCATAGAAAATTAACCGTAACTCCAAATTAAATAATTTATATATGAAAAATTATCAGAAAAATTCAAGGAATCCATCTGTACCATTTTCATGCATGTTAGAACAACTTATAGATGCTGTTTAGCACAAATCATATAAAGGGCATTTAAATAATCACATATGGAGTTTGAATTTGAATTTTATATTCAAACCAACTTCATTTAATCTGTTGCTAGTTGCATTAGCCCAACACACATTCATTTTGCCATGTCATGATCATGCATCATATTGTGCATTGCATTGATTGTGTTCCCTTCTGTGTTGCCGGTATTTGTCCCCTCTCGATAGACGTGATACCGATGATGTGATCGTTGACACTGATGAAGACTCAATGTTATCTTCAGAAGTGCCAGGCAAGCAAAACCCCCTTGTTCATTCCGATAAAATCCCACTCTCTCGCTCCTGCTCTCTTTTACTGCATTAGGACAACAACGACATATTTGTTACTTGCTGCGGTAGCTGAACCCCTTTATCCTTTGCATGACCTGTCATTGCCACAGTAAATAGATGAAACCCACTAGCATGAGTAGGAGTTGTTTGAGCCCTGTTGTGCCTACTCATTCATGTTGTTTGTCATGCCTGCTACTGCTTAGAGTTGAGTCAGGTCTGATTCATCCGGGATGAATCAGAGGCGGGTGAACATGTCCTACTGTGTGTGAGCTAAGTGTGTGAACACGATTTGGTAAAAGGTGTCGGTGAGAGGCCATGTAGGAGTACATGGTGGGTTGTCTCATTGAAGCCGTCCTCAGGAACTGAGTTCTGTGTTTGTGATCCATGATTCAGCTACTACCATACATTGGGCCCTGAAATATGACCCCGCTCGACTTCTTATTCACCCTTGTCCTCTGTCCAGGAGTTGCAAGTAGTTTCTGGTGTTTGTAGTATGCTGGAGGCCGTGGACAGTGCTGACTGTAGGGGTGGGCTGTGATGCGGTAGGCACGTGGCACGGTGTACCGGGCGCCCGTTTGGTGTCTCGGGAACCCTGTTCACATCGTTTGGGGCTGTGAGCGAAACTCCGGCCGGATCTCCTCATGGATGGAACCCGAATAGGCGATAAACCTAGACTAGAGACTTGAGTGTTTAGGTAGGTCGTGGTCTACACCCACGTCGGCTTTCGCTTGAAGTCTGCCGAGAACATGTCGTGTGCAGACGCTAAGTGGTGGAAACATGTATGAAGAAGTACACCCCTGCAGGGTTAACATCATCTATTCGAATAGCCGTGTCCGCGGAAAAGGACTTCTGGGTTGCTTATATCAGTTCATAGACAAGTGAAAGTGGATACTTTAAAATGCGCAAGATAAGCGTGAGTGCTATGGATGGCGTTCTCGTAGGGAGACGGGAGCGGATCCATAGTGGTGTATTGATATGGTGAATATGTGGACTCGTGTGCGCCACCTCAAAAGAGTTACTTGCAGTCGTAGTTCAGGATAGCCACCGAGTCAAAGCTGGCTTGCTGCAGTTAAACTCCACCACCCCCTTTGTTGATAATGATGCATGTGTAGATAGATCTGATGTAAGTCTTGCTGGGTACATTTGTACTCACGTTTGCCTATTTTATGTTTTGCAGAGAGACTTCAGTCTCACTAGTAGTTCCACGTGGACTTCGACGTTTAGCTTGATACCTCAGCTACGATCTTGTGCCCTCGGCAGGATCTGATAGATAGTCAGGCTTCTCAGCCTTTTTCATTTATAGATGTCTGTACCCAGACATGATAGCTTCCGCTTGTGCCTTGACTTGTATGCTCTGAGTGTTGGGTCATGAGACCCCTATTGTAATATCTCGCTCCTCGGAGCCTATTGAATAGACTACTTGAGTCGTAGAGTCATTTTGTGATGCCATGTTGTATTGCACATATCGAGCATATTGTGTGTATGTTATTGAAATGCTTGGTATGTGTGGGATCTGACTACCTAGTTGTTTATCTTTAGTAGCCTCTCTTACCGGGAAATGTCTCCTAGTGTTACCGCTGAGCCATGGTAGCTTGCTACTGCTCTGGAACACTTAGGCTGGCCGGCATGTGTCTTTCTTCGTTCCTGTGTCTGTCCCTTCGGGGAAATGTCACGCATTGAGTACCAGAGTCCTGTTAGCCCGCTACAGCCCGGTTTACCGGAGTCCTGCTAGCCCAGTGCTACAGCCCGGACCCACTCGCTGATGACCGACACGTTCGATGTTGGGTCATGGATGCCTGTCCCTGTAAGTCTGTGCCACTTTGGGTTTACGACTAGCCATGTCAGCCCGGGCTCCTTATCATATGGATGCTAGCGACACTGTCATATACGTGTGCCAAAAGGCGCAAACGGTCCCGGGCAAAGGTAATGCGACACCCGTGGGGATACCGTGCGTGAGGCCGCAAAGTGATATGAGGTGTTACATGCTAGATCGATGTGGCATTGAGTCGGGGTCCTGACAGCGTTGGTATCAGAGCTTGACTGCCTGTAGGATTACCAAGCCAAACTGGTCGAAGTTGAGTCTAGAAATTCTTTAGTTATATAAGGGAATTGATTGTGGGATGGAACGTAAGGCTCTTTTTACTCCTTATACCTCATGCCCTTCTGATCTGAGTTATCTTATCTTTCCTGCGGGGATTAAGAACTAGGCTATCTCCTTCTTTCTATTAGGATCACGTGTTACTAATCAGTAGACTTATAAGATTGTTGGATTTAAGTCTCAGTTCAGTTCCTACTACTTCTGTATGTTAATTATTGATCTCGGAACCTTGATATTGTGCTTCTGAGTGGTTATGCCACCAATTTTGTGAATGTCTCAAACCTTTTCTGAGCATTTACAGCCGTTATGCTGTCCGAGTCATTCCAGGTTTCTAAATAGTCTGATGCATTTGCAAAATCCTCTCCCTCTGGGTTCGATGTTCCTTTATGCCAGCTCAATCACACTAATTGTTGAGTTGAGGTATTCTATTGCCTTGACATTATGTTGGAATAATTATTATGACCCTAGGTGTCTCAGGGGATCATCTAGTGGTCTAGCCATGATTTGTGTCCTAGTGTGAAGATTCTGGCCTTTATCCTCGGAAGCATCCCGTGATGCTACTTAGTAGTAGGTATTCTACTCCTGGGTTCTGAACCCGAGATTCACTCTACCTACTTCATGTTGATAGTAATTGCTAGTGCCCTTAGGATATTAGTAACTTTGCGATAGTCCTCGAGGTCCGTGGTATTTCCTTCTTCCAAATACTATGAACCGCTTATGGCAGATGTTTATTGGATCAAAAAAAATCACAATTAGAGTACTCTTGAGGAGTTCTCCATTCATAAATCGTGACTCTGCCAGTTCTACCTTTCTGCATGGGTTATCCGAAAGAAATATGTTGAACTTGGTTCGACATACTAATCTATGCATCCACAACTCAGAAAGTTATATGTTCCTTTGAGTTGTTCTCTTTAGTTGCATTCTGACCCTCGTCTATCAATTGATAGTCAAGAGTATGCGTGCGTTCGTTCATCGATGCCTATGACTCTTGTGGTCTGTCAAGCCATTCTATTCCGGAATGACTAGGAGAAACAAACTCCAGTACCTCTTCCATATCTAGGATTGGGTCAAAGTAGTTGTATTCCGCAGATCAAATGCCAATCCAGCTTTTGGTTCTGTTCTACCTTGGAGTATTACATATTTTATATCGAGATTGTTATAGGAATTGCACACCATCCCATGAACTCTTGGTACAGTGACACTTCTTGCCATCACTGTTCATTCCTCGGCCCTCGTGTTGATGCAACCGGAATACCGACAAATGAATTGTGATGTGTGAAATCAATACTGCTAGCAACTCTGTTGCTTGGTAGTTAAAGGATAATAATTTCATTCTTAGTATGTTGGTTTTTGAATCATCATTCTAAGATTGATCGTGCTACCTAGTCCATTCTCCTGGTTCACTCCTCGATCGATGAGTTAGGATTATTTCAAATCCTTGCTCTATTGATCATATCGTCTTGCCCTGAAAAGCAAGATTGTTCTCGAGCTTAGTAACATACCGGTGGTTCGTGATTTTCTGAATATCTTCTCAGGAGTATTACCAGGTTGTCACCTGACCGTTATGTTGAGCCCGTGATCAAGTTGGTTTCTTATGAACCACCTTCTTTCCAAGAATCGGTGTTAGATATCCCTGAGCTAGTTGGTTAAGCTGGACAACAACTTGGAGAGTTGGAAGATAAAAACTTGTCTGACTTAGTTCGTTCCAAAGGGATATTCTTGTGTAGTGTGTGTTGAAGAAAGATGATATCTTCATCGATTGGTCCCTGTGATCAGTTGCTGGACCTATTGTCTTATCAATCCCTTGATTTGAGTGTGGGCTATCGTCAAATCAAATCAGTACCAACGATGCTCGTAATGTTGTCCTACTCGTGGTTGATCCCTCGAGCATACACCATTACATCTTTGGTCTGACCAATGCTATCACCGTGTTCACATGATGGTGGAAGTCCAGTGATATGGAAATTCCGATGAGTTGCTGTTGAGCCCATCAGTAGCATTTTGTCTCCCCCATGAATCATGTTGAACATCAACCTAGTGTTGGAAACTTGTGTAAGCATCTCTTCGTGTTCGTTCATGAAGCATATGTTTGAATGAAAGTAGTGATTTTCCCTAATTCATGTGCATATGATGCAAGTTGCCGCCATGAATTTGAGGAAGATTGTTTTGTTTCCCTGGAATCATTCCAAATTAGTCATGCACACGTGCGAAGTATTCTGTGGTCTAGAGACTTGCAACCTTCATTCCATATGTGTCGCGAGCACACCAAGCCACTGATTGATTTGTTCAAGGAGAAGAAGTTCCTTCTTAAGAGTATACCTTATGCAAGGATTTTGATATCCTCGTTGATGGTTCCCCACCTGAACTCGGTAGTGTTTTATTATAAGACTACCACGTGGTCATGCTTGTCTGGGATAGCGTGTTCACATGTTTGTAGCAGAACCAGCTCATGTTTTGGAGCTTGCAATCGTAGTTCATCTCCCGAGAATCCCGCAATGTCATCTCGTCGATTTGTGTTGCAAACTTTCATTTTTCTTCCTAAGACTCGATGAGCCTGGAATATCCTAACACCAACCAGAGCTGAATCTCAGGAAGATATGATGGTTGGAACATTTCCCCAAGAACTATAATATTGGTTCCTCGATAACCGGTAAAGTGGATGTCGTGGCCAACACACCCAACCGGAAGACCTATTATTGTAGTATCTTGTTTGAGGAAGTTGGCCACCCCCCCCCATAGGGATTTCGTAGGATTTACTCCCTAGTTGCCCCTATGGATTTTTGTGTTCCCGAAGTCCGACCTTTACTTGATGTTCTAGATACCAAACCATTTCAATGAATGGGATACGCTAGCACATCAAGGAGAACATTAGAAGCGGAGTGCTAAATGTCTCTCGGTCGATCATCCAGATTTTATTTCCTTGGCCCCGTCAAGGGTGAAATCTGAGAAGGTGTTATCTTCCTTTGCATCTGCATCCTCCATCACCATTCATCATGGTAGCAAGTTGTGTTGCCAGAATCCTTGACACGGATATTGGTGGAATCTTGATGATTGTGGAAATGCTCAAGTTCTTGAGAGCACGCACAAGCGCTACGTGTTATCATCGGCACTAGCTGGGTCTGCTCTCAGTTTCCTCGGCAATGCTATGACCTTTTCAAACAGTGAATTCACTCTCTTTTGTTGGGTTCTTCCCCAGTTACCAGAATCATTCCCAGCATTTGCATTTTGTTCCTAGCTTGCACCGCCAATGTGCCATTCTACCATGGGTCTCTTCCATTTCCGGTGATAAGCAAAATCATCCATTACGTTGTCTTCAACAAGGTAATCCACATCATCCAAGTCCAAGTATGCCATTCTACCGACCCCGCCAATCGATTGCTGTGATTTGCCTTAGGCTGATAAAGAGAGTCTCAATGATCTCTATATCAAAGGTAATTCTTTTTGCCACTTAAGGGGAGATATCTATGAGTCACGGTTCCGAAGGTGTCCCGTTGTGGTATCATGGCAATTCAACTCCTCGCTACGTTGACAATTGTTTACCACCTTCTTAAGCGTGAAATTGTTGTCCACCTAGTGAACCTTCGTCATCTGCTTCACTCCATTCCTATGGATGTGTGCTTCGCCTCTCAGCTCGAGAGATGTTGCTATGTCTCATTTCGTGAGTTAATCCTGAGTTGTTCGATCTTAAAGAAGATCGACCCTTCTAGAGTCTCCTTCTTCCCTCCATGTCATGTTGGCAGGATTTCTCAGAGCAAGACATCAAGACAATGATGGTGAATGAATCAACGTTCAACTGAAGTGCACCCTGGATCGTGAAGATTATACTAGTTGCGTTTCCCCTTCACCTTGCCCTACGCTTGAATCTCGAGACGAGATTCTTGTTCAGTGGGGGTGAGTTGTCACATCCCTAGCTTCTGGCATTGCTCTAGGCTAGCTTCAGGTGTGCATCATGTCTATATTTTTTGAAACTTGAATTGAGGAATATTGGAAGCCTCAAAACCCTAAATAAAAGAGGGGCAAAAACCCTAGAAATCTCATCCATTGCTCCAAAAGGCTCTTCTTAAATGTTTGATAATTTTTGGTAAGGGTTCTGGTCCCAACCAAAATATTGAACATTTTTAAGGATTTATTTTTGGGACTTTGAATTTAAATCATTAGCTATTTGAATTTGAATTATATTCATATAATTAGAATATAATTTCAAATACCCCCTGAAATATTTTATAAGCTTTTGGAAAAGTCCATCTGGCAATATAAAAATATTCAGAGGAGCTTTGGCATTGTTTGAATTATTATTTTTAATTCAAACAGTGGCAAAAGAATTAATTAAAAGAAAAAACAGAACAGAAATAAAAAGAACAGAGCCTACCTGGCCTCACCCGTGCAGCCACCAGCCGGCCCAGCTCCCCCACCAGCGCGGCCCAGCCCACCTTCCCCCCCTTGTCCTCTTCTTCCTCTGCCAGAAGGCAGAGGCGAGGCGTGGCGCGCGCCCGAAGAGCGCCGGCCACCTCCTGCTTCGCGCTGGAGGCCTCCCCCTTCGAGCCTATCCATGCGTGGAGACGCCACGCAGCCGCCCGGAGCCATCCAGCCCTCCCTCTCTTCCCCTGGACCCCGTTCCCTCCTCTGCTTCCCTCCCGCGCACACCACCGAGCGGAGCTCGCCGCCATCGTCGCCGTAGCCATGACCACGGTCACCCCCTCCCCTCTCCGGCGTGCTCCCGAGCTCCTGCACCTCGTCGCCAACCCCCTCACCGAGCCACGAGGCCCCGGACGTGCCGCATCGCCGCCATCGACGTCGTCTTCTACCTCGGACCCGCCGGCCGTCTTCGTCAAATTCGTCGGCTCCGGTGCCTCCCCGAGCTCGCCGAGGCCACCACTGCACCCGCTGTGAGCTCCTGTGCTGATTTCCCCTCTTCCCGTGCCCCACCTCCCTCTCTAGCTAGCCCCACCACTTTGCCCGAGAATCTCTCGCCGCCGGCCATGGCGTGGCCGTGGCCACAGCCACCCCAGCTCGTATCCGAGCCCACTGACGTGCTCACCATGATCTCAGGAGTCCGTAGCACGCCCCAGCTCCTCCTGCCGTGCTCCCTAACCCCGACCCCAGGATTGCCCGAGCTGCTGCCGCCGCCAAACCTCGTCGCCGACCACTTTTCCGGCCACCCCAGCACCTGTCACCGCCACCACTAGATGCGCGCCACTGCGCGCGTTCGAATGCAACAAACCACGGCCGAAACGATGCCATGTGGCTCGTTTCCGAGCCCTCCGCCGCGTCTGGACTCGCCGGCGGCTAAACGCCGGCGACCGCTGACCTGATGACCGGCGTGGGTTGACCCCACTGCCAGGTTTGACCCCCCCCTCTCTCTCACTGACCTGCGGGCCCGCCCGGCTAATTAGGCTAGGATTAGTGTTAACTAAATATTAGTTAGTTTAATAGACACTGACAATGGGCCCCAGGCCACTAACTAAATTAGATTAGTTAGGTTAGTCACTGACGGATGGGACCCACTGGTCAGGATTGACCTGGACCAGCCCGTTGACCTGCTGACGTCATCATGACGTCAGTATGACGCAGTATTTGTTTCTGGAATTAAAATAAATCAAAAATGATTTATTAATTCCAGAAAATTGTATAAACTTCAATAATTCATAAAAAATTAACCGTAACTCCAAATTAAATAATTTATATATGAAAAATTATCAGAAAAATTCAAGGAATCCATCTGTACCATTTTCATGCATGTTAGAACAACTTATAGATGCTGTTTAGCACAAATCATATAAAGGGCATTTAAATAATCACATATGGAGTTTGAATTTGAATTTTATATTCAAACCAACTTCATTTAATCTGTTGCTAGTTGCATTAGCCCAACACACATTCATTTTGCCATGTCATGATCATGCATCATATTGTGCATTGCATTGATTGTGTTCCCTTCTGTGTTGCCGGTATTTGTCCCCTCTCGATAGACGTGATACCGATGATGTGATCGTTGACACTGATGAAGACTCAATGTTATCTTCAGAAGTGCCAGGCAAGCAAAACCCCCTTGTTCATTCCGATAAAATCCCACTCTCTCGCTCCTGCTCTCTTTTACTGCATTAGGACAACAACGACATATTTGTTACTTGCTGCGGTAGCTGAACCCCTTTATCCTTTGCATGACCTGTCATTGCCACAGTAAATAGATGAAACCCACTAGCATGAGTAGGAGTTGTTTGAGCCCTGTTGTGCCTACTCATTCATGTTGTTTGTCATGCCTGCTACTGCTTAGAGTTGAGTCAGGTCTGATTCATCCGGGATGAATCAGAGGCGGGTGAACATGTCCTACTGTGTGTGAGCTAAGTGTGTGAACACGATTTGGTAAAAGGTGTCGGTGAGAGGCCATGTAGGAGTACATGGTGGGTTGTCTCATTGAAGCCGTCCTCAGGAACTGAGTTCTGTGTTTGTGATCCATGATTCAGCTACTACCATACATTGGGCCCTGAAATATGACCCCGCTCGACTTCTTATTCACCCTTGTCCTCTGTCCAGGAGTTGCAAGTAGTTTCTGGTGTTTGTAGTATGCTGGAGGCCGTGGACAGCGCTGACCGTAGGGGTGGGCTGTGATGCGGTAGGCACGTGGCACGGTGTACCGGGCGCCCGTTTGGTGTCTCGGGAACCCTGTTCACATCGTTTGGGGCTGTGAGCGAAACTCCGGCCGGATCTCCTCATGGATGGAACCCGAATAGGCGATAAACCTGGACTAGAGACTTGAGTGTTTAGGTAGGTCGTGGTCTACACCCACGTCGGCTTTCGCTTGAAGTCCGCCGAGCACATGTCGTGTGCAGACGCTAAGTGGTGGAAACATGTATGAAGAAGTACACCCCTGCAGGGTTAACATCATCTATTCGAATAGCCGTGTCCGCGGAAAAGGACTTCTGGGTTGCTTATATCAGTTCATAGACAAGTGAAAGTGGATACTTTAAAATGCGCAAGATAAGCGTGAGTGCTATGGATGGCGTTCTCGTAGGGAGACGGGAGCGGATCCATAGTGGTGTATTGATATGGTGAATATGTGGACTCGTGTGCGCCACCTCAAAAGAGTTACTTGCAGTCGTAGTTCAGGATAGCCACCGAGTCAAAGCTGGCTTGCTACAGTTAAACTCCACCACCCCCTTTGTTGATAATGATGCATGTGTAGATAGATCTGATGTAAGTCTTGCTGGGTACATTTGTACTCACGTTTGCCTATTTTATGTTTTGCAGAGAGACTTCAGTCTCACTAGTAGTTCCACGTGGACTTCGACGTTTAGCTTGATACCTCAGCTACGATCTTGTGCCCTCGGCAGGATCTGATAGATAGTCAGGCTTCTCAACCTTTTTCATTTATAGATGTCTGTACCCAGACATGATAGCTTCCGCTTGTGCCTTGACTTGTATGCTCTGAGTGTTGGGTCATGAGACCCCTGTTGTAATATCTCGCTCCTCGGAGCCTATTGAATAGACTACTTGAGTCGTAGAGTCATTTTGTGATGCCATGTTGTATTGCACATATCGAGCATATTGTGTGTATGTTATTGAAATGCTTGGTATGTGTGGGATCTGACTACCTAGTTGTTTATCTTTAGTAGCCTCTCTTACCGGCAAATGTCTCCTAGTGTTACCGCTGAGCCATGGTAGCTTGCTACTGCTCTGGAACACTTAGGCTGGCCGGCATGTGTCTTTCTTCGTTCCTGTGTCTGTCCCTTCGGGGAAATGTCACGCATTGAGTACCGGAGTCCTGTTAGCCCGCTACAGCCCGGTTTACCGGAGTCCTGCTAGCCCAGTGCTACAGCCCGGACCCACTCGCTGATGACCGACACGTTCGATGCTGGGTCATGGATGCCTGTCCCTGTAAGTCTGTGCCACTTTGGGTTTACGACTAGCCATGTCAGCCCGGGCTCCTTATCATATGGATGCTAGCGACACTGTCATATACGTGTGCCAAAAGGCGCAAACGGTCCCGGGCAAAGGTAATGCGACACCCGTGGGGATACCGTGCGTGAGGCCGCAAAGTGATATGAGGTGTTACATGCTAGATCGATGTGGCATTGAGTCGGGGTCCTGACACTACATACCCTTGTAGATCGCTAAGCGGAAGCGTTCAAGTGAACGGGGTTGATGGAGTCGTACTCGTCGTGATTCAAATCACCGATGATCAAGTGCCGAACGCACGGCACCTCCGCGTTCAACACACGTACAACCCGGTGACGTCTCCCATGCCTTGATCCAGCAAGGAGAGAGGGAGAGGTTGAGGAAGACTCCATCCAGCAGCAGCACAACGGCGTGGTGGTGGTGGAGGAGCGTGGCAATCCCGCAGGGCTTCGCCAAGCACCATGGGAGAGGAGGAGGAGGAGAGGCAGGGCTGCACCAAGAGGGAGAGAACTCATGTGTTATGGGTAGCCCTAGGCCTCACTATATATAGGGGAGAGGGGGGCTGCGCCCCCTTTAGGGTTTCCCACCCCAAGGGGTGCGGCAGCCCCCAAAACCCATCTATGGGTGGCGGCCACAAGGGGGGAGGAGAGGGAGGCGCAGGGAGTATGGGCCTTAGGGCCCATCTGCCCTTAGGGTTTGCCCCCTCTCCCCTTCTAGCCGCATGGGCCATGGTGGGAGGCGCCCCAGCCCACCTAGGGGCTGGTGCCCTCTCATACTTGGCCCATGTATGCCTCTGGAGCATGTGGCCCCACTTGGTGGACCCCCGGGACCCTCCCGGTGGTCCCGGTACGTTACCGATAAAACCCGAAACTTTTTCGGTGACCAAAACAGGACTTCCCATATATAAATCTTTACCTCCGGACCATTCCGGAACTCCTCGTGACGTCCGGGATCTCATCCGGACTCCGAACAACATTCGGTAACCACATACAAGCTTCCTTTATAACCCTAGCGTCATCGAACCTTAAGTGTGTAGACCCTACGGGTTCGGGAGACATGTAGACATGACCGAGACGTTCTCCGGTCAATAACCAACAGCGGGATCTGGATACCCATGATGGCTCCCACATGTTCCACGATGATCTCATCGGATGAACCACGATGTCAAGGACTTAATCAATCCCGTATTCAATTCCCTTTGTCTATCGGTATGTTACTTGCCCGAGACTCGATCGTCGGTATCCAATACCTTGTTCAATCTCGTTACCGGCAAGTCACTTTACTCGTTCCCTAACACATCATCCCGTGATCAACTCCTTGGTCACATTGCGCATATGATGATGTCCTACCGAGTGGGCCCAGAGATACCTCTCCGTTTACACGGAGTGACAAATCCCAGTCTCGATCCGCATAAAACAATAGATACTTTCAGAGATACCTGTAGTGCACCTTTATAGTCACCCAGTTACGTTGTGACGTTTGATACACCCAAAGCACTCCTACGGTATCCAGGAGTTACACGCTCTCATGGTCGAAGGAAGAGATACTTGACATTGGCAAAGCTCTAGCAAACGAACTACACGATCTTTGTGCTAGGCTTAGGATTGGGTCTTGTCCATCACATCATTCTCCTAATGATGTGATCCCGTTATCAACGACATCCAATGTCCATAGCCAGGAAACCATGACTATCTGTTGATCACAACGAGCTAGTCAACTAGAGGCTCACTAGGGACATATTGTGGTCTATGTATTCACACGTGTATTACGATTTCCGGATAATACAGTTATAGCATGAATAAAAGACAATTATCACGAACAAGGAAATATAATAATAACACTTTTATTATTGCCTCTAGGGCATATTTCCAACAGTCTCCCACTTGCACTAGAGTCAATAATCTAGTTCACATCACCATGTGATTAACACTGACAGATCACATCACCATGTGACCAACATCCAAAGAGTCTTGGGTTTGATCATGTTGCTTGTGAGAGAGGTTTTTAGTCAATGGGTCTGAACCTTTCAGATCCGTGTGTGCTTTACAAATCTCTATGTCATCTCCTAGATGTAGCTACCACGTTCTATTTGGAGCCATTCCAAATAACTGTTCCACTTGGAGCTATTCTAAATTGTTGCTCCATTATACGTATCCGGTATCTCTACTCAGAGCTATCCGGATAGGTGTTAAGCTTGCATCGACGTAACCTTTACGACGAACTCTTTTACCACCTCCATAATCGAGAAAATTTCTTAGTCCGCTAGTTACTAAGGATAACTTTGACCGCTGTCCTATGATCCATTCATGGATCACTCTTATACCCCTTGACTGACTTATGGCAAGGCACACTTCAGGTGCGGTACACAGCATAGCATACTGTAGAGCCTATGTCTTAAGCATAGGGGACGACCTTCGTCCTTTCTCTCTATTCTGCCGTGGTCGAGCTTTAAGTCTTAACTTCATACCTTATAACTCAGGTAAGAACTCCTTCTTTGACTGATCCATCTTGAACACCTTCAAGATCACGTCAAGGTATGTGCTCATTTGAAATTACCATTAAGCGTTTTGATCTATCCTTATAGATCTTGATGCTCAATGCTCAAGTAGCTTAATCCAGGCTTTCCAGAAATTCATTTCTGATCATCAATATGTCAACAACATATACTCATCAGAAATTCTATAGTGCTCCCACTCACTTCTTTGGAAATAGAAGTTTCTCATAAACTTTGTAATAACCCAAAATCTTTGATCATCATCAAAGCATACATTCCAACTCCGAGATGCTCACTCCAGTCCTTAGAAGGATTGCTGGAGCTTTGCATACTTATTAGCATCTTTCGGGATTGACAAAACCTTCCGGTTGTATCACATACAACCTTTCCTTAAAATCGTCGAGGAAACAATGTTTTGACATCCTATCTGCAAGATTTCATAAATAATGCAGTGATCGCTAACATAATTCTAACAGACTCTTAGCATCGCTACGAGTGAGAAATTCCCATCGTGGTCAACTCCTTGAACTTGTCGGAGAAGCCTGTATTTACAAGAAAGTGAGTGGGAGCTCTGTAGCATTTCTGATATTATATGTGGATGACATATTACTGATTGGAAATGATATAGAATTTCTGGATAGCATAAAGGGATACTTGAATAAAAGTTTTTCAATGAAAGACCTCGGTGAAGCTGCTTACATATTAGGCATTAAGATCTATAGAGATAGATCAAGACGCTTAATTGGACTTTCACAAAGCACATACCTTGACAAAATTTTGAAGAAGTTCAAAATGGATCAAGCGAAGAAAGGGTTCTTGCCTGTGTTACAAGGTGTGAAATTGAGTAAGACTCAATGCCCGACCACTGCAGAAGATAGAGAGAATATGAAAGATGTTCCCTATGCATCAGCCATAGGCTCTATCATGTATGCAATGCTGTGTACCAGACCTGATGTGTGCCTTGCTATAAGTTTAGCAGGGAGGTACCAAAGTAATCCAGGAATGGATCACTGGACAGCGGTCAAGAACATCCTGAAATACCTAAAAAGGACTAAGGATATGTTTCTCGTATATGGAAGTGACAAAGAGCTCATCGTAAAAGGTTACGTTGATGCAAGCTTTGACACTGATCCAGACGATTCTAAATCGCAAACCGGATACGTGTTTACATTAAACGGTGGAGCTGTCAGTTGGTGCAGTTCTAAACAAAGCGTCGTAGCGGGATCTACATGTGAAGCGGAATACATAGCTGCTTCAGAAGCAGCAAATGAAGGAGTCTGGATGAAGGAGTTCATATCCGATCTAGGTGTCATACCTAGTGCATCGGGTCCAATGAAAATATTTTGTGACAATACTGGTGCAATTGCCTTGGCAAAGGAATCCAGATTTCACAAAAGGACCAAACACATCAAGAGACGCTTCAACTCCATCCGGGATCTAGTCCAGGTGGGAGACATAGAGATTTGCAAGATACATACGGATCTGAATGTTGCAGACCCGTTGACTAAGCCTCTTCCACGAGCAAAACATGATCAGCACCAAAGCTCCATGGGTGTTAGATTCATTACAGTGTAATCTAGATTATTGACTCTAGTGCAAGTGGGAGACTGAAGGAAATATGCCCTAGAGGCAATAATAAAGTTATTATTTATTTCCTTATAATCATGATAAATGTTTATTATTCATGCTAGAATTGTATTTACCGGAAACATAATACATGTGTGAATACATAGACAAACAGAGTGTCACTAGTATGCCTCTACTTGGCTAGCTCGTTCATCAAAGATGGTTATGTTTCCTAACCATGAACAATGAGTTGTTATTTGATTAACGAGGTCACATCATTAGTAGAATGATCTGATTGACATGACCCATTCCATTAGCTTAGCACCCGATCGTTTAGTATGTTGCTATTGCTTTCTTCATGACTTATACATGTTCCTATGACTATGAGACTATGCAACTCCCGTTTACCGGAGGAACACTTTGGGTACTACCAAACGTCACAACGTAACTGGGTGATTATAAAGGAGTACTACAGGTGTCTCCAATGGTCGATGTTGGGTTGGCGTATTTCGAGATTAGGATTTGTCACTGCGATTGTCGGAGAGGTATCTCTGGGCCCTCTCGGTAATACACATCACATAAGCCTTGCAAGCATTACAACTAATATGTTAGTTGTGAGATGATGTATTACGGAACGAGTAAAGAGACTTGCCGGTAACGAGATTGAACTAGGTATTGGATACCGACGATCGAATCTCGGGCAAGTAACATACCGATGACAAAGGGAACAACGTATGTTGTTATGCGGTCTGACCGATAAAGATCTTCGTAGAATATGTAGGAGCCAATATGGGCATCCAGGTCCCGCTATTGGTTATTGACCGGAGACGTGTCTCGGTCATGTCTACATTGTTCTCGAACCCGTAGGGTCCGCACGCTTAAGGTTACGATGACAGTTATATTATGAGTTTATGCATTTTGATGTATCGAAGGTTGTTCGGAGTCCCGGATGTGATCACGGACATGACGAGGAGTCTCGAAATGGTCGAGACATAAAGATTGATATATTGGAAGTCTATGTTTGGACATCGGAAGTGTTCCGGGTGAAATCGGGATTTTACCGGGTTACCGGGAGGTTACCGGAACCCCCCGGGAGCCATATGGGCCATCATGGGCCTTAGTGGAAAGGAGAAAGGGGCAGCCCAAGGGGGCTGTGCGCCTCCCCCCTTCCCCTAGTCCTATTAGGACTAGGAGAGGTGGCCGGCCACCCCTCTCCCTCTTTCCCCCTTGGGAATCCTAGTTGGAATAGGATTGGGGGGGGGGGGAATCCTACTCCCGGTAGGAGTAGGACTCCTCCTGCGCCTCTCCCTCTTGGCCGGCGCCCCCTCTCCCCTTGGCTCCTTTATATACGGAGGCAGGGGCACCTCTAAACACACAAGTTGACACAAGTTGATCCACGTGATCGATTCCTTAGCCGTGTGCGGTGCCCCCTGCCACCATATTCCTCGATAATACTGTAGCGGAGTTTATGCGAAGCCCTGCTGCTGTAGTTCATCAAGATCGTCACCATGCTGTCGTGCTGACGAAACTCTTCCCCGACACTTTGCTGGATCAGAGTCCGGGGATCATCATCGAGCTGAACGTGTGCTCGAACTCGGAGGTGCCGTAGTTTCGGTGCTTGATTGGTTGGATCGTGAAGACGTACGACTACTTCCTCTACGCCGTGTCATCGCTTCCGCAGTCGGTCTGCATTTGGTACGTAGACAACACTCTCCTCTCGTTGCTATGCATCACATGATCCTGTGTGCGCGTAGGAAAAGTTTTGAAATTACTACGAAACCCTACAGTGGCATCCGAGCCTGGTTATTGATGTTGATGTTATATGCACAAGTAGAACACAAGTGAGTTGTGGACGATACAAGTCATACTGCCTACCAGCATGTCATATTTTGGTTCGGCGGTATTGTTGGACGAGACGACCCAGACCAACCTTACGCGTACGCTTACGCGAGACCGGTTCCCTCGACGTGCTTTGCACAGAGATGGCTTGCGGGCGACTGTCTCTCCAACTTTAGTTGAACCAAGTATGACTACGCCCGGTCCTTGCGAAGGTTAAAACAGAGTCTATTTGACAAACTATCGTTGTGGTTTTGATGCGTAGGTGAGATTGGTTCTTACTTAAGCCCGTAGCAGCCACGTAAAAAATGCAACAACAAAGTAGAGGACGTCTAACTTGTTTTTGCAGGGCATGTTGTGATGTGATATGGTCAAGGCATGATGCTGAATTTTATTGTATGAGATGATCATGTTTTGTAACCAAGTTATCGGCAACTGGCAGGAGCCATATGGTTGTCGCTTTATTGTATGCAATGCAATCGCGATGTAATGCTTAACTTTATTACTAAACGGTAGTGATAGTCGTGAAAGCATAAGATTGGCGAGACGACAATGATGCTACGATGGAGATCAAGGTGTCGCGCCGGTGACGATGGTGATCATGACGGTGCTTCGGAGATGGAGATCACAAGCATGAGATGATGATGGCCATATCATATCACTTATATTGATTGCATGTGATGTTTATCTTTTTATGCATCTTATCTTGCTTTGATTGACGGTAGCATTATAAGATGATCTCTCATTAAATTATCAAGAAGTGTTCTCCCTGAGTATGCACCGTTGCCAAAGTTCGTCGTGCCCAGACACCACGTGATGATCGGGTGTGATAAGCTCTACGTCCATCTACAACGGGTGCAAGCCAGTTTTTGCACACGCAGAGTACTCAGGTTAAACTTGACGAGCCTAGCATATGCAGATATGGCCTCGGAACACGGAGACCGAAAGGTCGAGCGTGAATCATATAGTAGATATGATCAACATAACGATGTTCACCATTGAAAACTACTCCATCTCACGTGATGATCGGTTATGGTTTAGTTGATTTGGATCACGTAATCACTTAGAGGATTAGAGGGATGTCTATCTAAGTGGGAGTTCTTAAATAATATGATTAATTGAACTTAAATATTATCATGAACTTAGTACCTGATAGTATCTTGCTTGTTTATGTTGATTGTAGATAGATGGCTCGTGCTGTTTTTCCGTTGAATTTTAATGCGTTCCTTGAGAAAGCAAAGTTGAAAGATGATGGTAGCAATTACACGGACTGGGTCCGTAACTTGAGGATTATCCTCATTGCTGCACAGAAGAATTACGTCCTGGAAGCACCGCTGGGTGCTAGGCCTGCTGCTGGAGCAACGCCAGATGTTATGAACGTCTGGCAGAGCAAAGCTGATGACTACTCGATAGTTCAGTGTGCCATGCTTTACGGCTTAGAATCGGGACTTCAACGACGTTTTGAACGTCATGGAGCATATGAGATGTTCCAGGAGTTGAAGTTAATATTTCAAGCAAATGCCCGGATTGAGAGATATGAAGTCTCCAATAAGTTCTATAGCTGCAAGATGGAGGAGAACAGTTCTGTCAGTGAGCATATACTCAAAATGTCTGGGTATAATAATCACTTGATTCAATTGGGAGTTAATCTTCCGGATGATTGCGTCATCGACAGAATTCTCCAATCACTGCCACCAAGCTACAAGAGCTTCGTAATGAACTATAATATGCAAGGGATGAACAAGACTATTCCCGAGCTCTTCGCAATGCTGAAAGCTGCGGAGGTAGGTTAACAAGACCACTAGTTTCAAGAAAAAGGGCAAAGGGAAGAAAAAGGGGAACTTCAAGAAGAACGACAAGCAAGTTGCTGCTCAAGAGAAGAAACCTAAGTCTGGACCTAAGCCTGAAACTGAGTGCTTCTACAGCAAGCAGACTGGTCACTGGAAGCGGAACTGCCCCAAGTATTTGGCGGATAAGAAGGATGGCAAGGTGAACAAAGGTATATGTGATATACATGTTATTGATGTGTACCTTACTAGAGCTCGCAGTAGCACCTGGGTATTTGATACTGGTTCTGTTGCTAATATTTGCAACTCGAAACAGGGACTACAGAATAAGCGGGCACTGGCAAAGGACGAGGTGACGATGCGCGTGGGAAACGGTTCCAAAGTCGATGTGATCGCAGTCGGCACGCTACCTCTACATCTACCTTCGGGATTAATATTAGACCTAAGTAATTGTTATTTGGTGCCAGCGTTGAGCATGAACATTATATCTGGATCTTGTTTAATGCGAGACGGTTATTCATTTAAATCAGAGAATAATGGTTGTTCTATTTATATGAGTAATATCTTTTATGGTCATGCACCCTTGAAGAGTGGTCTATTTTTATTGAATCTCGATAGTAGTAATACACATATTCATAATGTTGAAGCCAAAAGATGCAGAGTTGATAATGAAAGTGCAACTTATTTGTGGCACTGTCGTTTAGGTCATATCGGTATAAAGCACATGAAGAAACTCCATACCGATGGACTTTTTGGAACCACTTGATTATGAATCACTTGGTACTTGCGAACCGTGCCTCATGGGCAAGATGACTAAAACACCGTTCTCCGGTACTATGGAGAGAGCAACAGATTTGTTGGAAATCATACATACCGATGTATGTGGCCCGATGAATATTGAGGCTCGTGGCGGATATCGTTATTTTCTCACCTTCACAGATGATTTAAGCAGATATGGGTATATTTACTTAATGAAACATAAGTCTGAAACATTTGAAAAGTTCAAAGAATTTCAGAGTGAAGTTGAAAATCATCGTAACAAGAAAATAAAGTTTCTACGATCTGATCGTGGAGGAGAATATTTGAGTTACGAGTTTGGTGTACATTTGAAAAACTGTGGAATAGTTTCGCAACTCACGCCACCCGGAACACCACAGCGTAATGGTGTGTCCGAACGTCGTAATCGTACTTTACTAGATATGGTGCGATCTATGATGTCTCTTACTGATTTACCGCTATCATTTTGGGGATATGCTTTAGAGATGGCCGCATTCACGTTAAATAGGGCACCATCAAAATCCGTTGAGACGACGCCTTATGAACTGTGGTTTGGCAAGAAACCAAAGTTGTCGTTTCTTAAAGTTTGGTGCTGCGATGCTTATGTGAAAAAGCTTCAACCTGATAAGCTCGAACCCAAATCGGAGAAATGTGTCTTCATAGGATACCCAAAGGAAACTGTTGGGTACACCTTCTATCACAGATCCGAAGGCAAAACATTCATTGCTAAGAATGGATCATTTCTAGAGAAGGAGTTTCTCTCGAAAGAAGTGAGTGGGAGGAAAGTTGAACTTGACGAGGTAACTGTACCTGCTCCCTTACTGGAAAGTAGTTCATCACAGAAAACTGTTTCAGTGACACCTACACCAGTTAGTGAGGAAGCCAATGATAATGATCATGAAACTTCAGATCAAGATACTACTGAACCGCGTAGATCAACCAGAGTAAGATCCGCACCAGAGTGGTACGGTAATCCTGTTCTGGAGGTCATGCTACTAGATCATGATGAACCTACGAACTATGAAGAAGCGATGGTGAGCCCAGATTCCGTAAAGTGGCTTGAAGCCATGAAATCTGAGATGGGATCCATGTATGAGAACAAAGTATGGACTTTGGTTGACTTGCCCGATGATCGGCAAGCAATTGAGAATAAATGGATTTTTAAGAAGAAGACTGACGCTGATGGTAATGTTACTGTCTACAAAGCTCGACTTGTCGCAAAAGGTTTTCGGCAAGTTCAAGGAATTGACTACGATGAGACCTTCTCACCCGTAGCGATGCTTAAGTCCGTCCGAATCATGTTAGCAATTGCCGCATTGTATGATTATGAAATTTGGCAAATGGATGTCAAAACTGCATTCCTGAATGGATTTCTGGAAGAAGAGTTGTATATGATGCAACCAGAAGGTTTTGTCGATCCAAAGGGAGCTAACAAAGTGTGCAAGCTCCAGCGATCCATTTATGGACTGGTGCAAGCCTCTCGGAGTTGGAATAAACGTTTTGATAGTGTGATCAAAGCATTTGGTTTTATACAGACTTTCGGAGAAGCCTGTATTTACAAGAAAGTGAGTGGGAGCTCTGTAGCATTTCTGATATTATATGTGGATGACATATTACTGATTGGAAATGATATAGAATTTCTGGATAGCATAAAGGGATACTTGAATAAAAGTTTTTTCAATGAAAGACCTCGGTGAAGCTGCTTACATATTAGGCATTAAGATCTATAGAGATAGATCAAGACGCTTAATTGGACTTTCACAAAGCACATACCTTGACAAAATTTTGAAGAAGTTCAAAATGGATCAAGCGAAGAAAGGGTTCTTGCCTGTGTTACAAGGTGTGAAATTGAGTAAGACTCAATGCCCGACCACTGCAGAAGATAGAGAGAATATGAAAGATGTTCCCTATGCATCAGCCATAGGCTCTATCATGTATGCAATGCTGTGTACCAGACCTGATGTGTGCCTTGCTATAAGTTTAGCAGGGAGGTACCAAAGTAATGCAGGAATGGATCACTGGACAGCGGTCAAGAACATCCTGAAATACCTGAAAAGGACTAAGGATATGTTTCTCGTATATGGAAGTGACAAAGAGCTCATCGTAAAAGGTTACGTTGATGCAAGCTTTGACACTGATCCGGACGATTCTAAATCGCAAACCGGATACGTGTTTACATTAAACGGTGGAGCTGTCAGTTGGTGCAGTTCTAAACAAAGCGTCGTAGCGGGATCTACATGTGAAGCGGAATACATAGCTGCTTCGGAAGCAGCAAATGAAGGAGTCTGGATGAAGGAGTTCATATCCAATCTAGGTGTCATACCTAGTGCATCGGGTCCAATGAAAATCTTTTGTGACAATACTGGTGCAATTGCCTTGGCAAAGGAATCCAGATTTCACAAAAGGACCAAACACATCAAGAGACGCTTCAACTCCATCCGGGATCTAGTCCAGGTGGGAGACATAGAGATTTGCAAGATACATACGGATCTGAATGTTGCAGACCCGTTGACTAAGCCTCTTCCACGAGCAAAACATGATCAACACCAAAGCTCCATGGGTGTTAGAGTCATTACAGTGTAATCTAGATTATTGACTCTAGTGCAAGTGGGAGACTGAAGGAAATATGCCCTAGAGGCAATAATAAAGTTATTATTTATTTCCTTATAATCATGATAAATGTTTATTATTCATGCTAGAATTGTATTTACCGGAAACATAATACATGTGTGAATACATAGACAAACAGAGTGTCACTAGTATGCCTCTACTTGACTAGCTCGTTAATCAAAGATGGTTATGTTTCCTAACCATGAACAATGAGTTGTTATTTGATTAACGAGGTCACATCATTAGTAGAATGATCTGATTGACATGACCCATTCCATTAGCTTAGCACCCGATCGTTTAGTATGTTGCTATTGCTTTCTTCATGACTTATACATGTTCCTATGACTATGAGATTATGCAAATCCCGTTTACCGGAGGAACACTTTGGGTACTACCAAACGTCACAACGTAACTGGGTGATTATAAAGGAGTACTACAGGTGTCTCCAATGGTCGATGTTGGGTTGGCGTATTTCGAGATTAGGATTTGTCACTCCGATTGTCGGAGAGGTATCTCTGGGCCCTCTCGGTAATACACATCACATAAGCCTTGCAAGCATTACAACTAATATGTTAGTTGTGAGATGATGTATTACGGAACGAGTAAAGAGACTTGCCGGTAACGAGATTGAACTAGGTATTGGATACCGACGATCGAATCTCGGGCAAGTAACATACCGATGACAAAGGGAACAACGTATGTTGTTATGCGGTCTGACCGATAAAGATCTTCGTAGAATATGTAGGAGCCAATATGGGCATCCAGGTCCCGCTATTGGTTATTGACCAGGGACATGTCTCGGTCATGTCTACATTGTTCTCGAACCCGTAGGGTCCGCACGCTTAAGGTTACGATGACAGTTATATTATGAGTTTATGCATTTTGATGTACCGAAGGTTGTTCGGAGTCCCGGATGTGATCACGGACATGACGAGGAGTCTCGAAATGGTCGAGACATAAAGATTGATATATTGGAAGTCTATGTTTGGACATCGGAAGTGTTCCGGGTGAAATCGGGATTTTACCGGGTTACCGTGAGGTTACCGGAACCCCCCGGGAGCCATATGGGCCATCATGGGCCTTAGTGGAAAGGAGAAAGGGGCAGCCCAAGGGGGCTGCGCGCCTCCCCCCTTCCCCTAGTCCTATTAGGACTAGGAGAGGTGGCCGGCCACCCCTCTCCCTCTTTCCCCCTTGGGAATCCTAGTTGGAATAGGATTGGGGGGGGAGTCCTACTCCCGGTAGGAGTAGGACTCCTCCTGCGCCTCTCCCTCTTGGCCGGCGCCCCCTCCCCCCTTGGCTCCTTTATATACGGAGGCAGGGGCACTTCTAAACACACAAGTTGACACAAGTTGATCCACGTGATCGATTCCTTAGCCGTGTGCGGTGCCCCCTGCCACCATATTCCTCGATAATACTGTAGCGGAGTTTAGGCGAAGCCCTACTGCTGTAGTTCATCAAGATCGTCACCACGTCGTCGTGCTGACGAAACTCTTCCCCGACACTTTGCTGGATCGGAGTCCGGGGATCGTCATCGAGCTGAACGTGTGCTCGAACTCGGAGGTGTCGTAGTTTCGGTGCTTGATTGGTTGGATCGTGAAGACGTACGACTACTTCCTCTACGTCGTGTCATCGCTTCCGCAGTCGGTCTGCGTTGGGTACGTAGACAACACTCTCCTCTCGTTGCTATGCATCACATGATCCTGTGTGCACGTAGGAAATTTTTTTAAATTACTACGAAACCCTACAGAGACATCATGGTACGCACCATATCTAATAGGGTGCAGTTATGATGTTCGGACACACCATCACACTATGGTGTTCCAGGCGGTATTAATTGCGAAACAATTTCCACAATGTCTTAATTGTGTGCCAATACTCGTAACTCAGATATTCATCTCTATGATCATATCATAGACATTTTATCCTCTTGTCACAATGATCTTCTACTTCACTCTGAAATTACTTGAACCATTCAATAATTCAGACTTGTGTTTCATCAAGTAAATATTCTCAACATCTACTCGAATCATCTATGAAGTAAGAACATAACGATATTCACTGCATGCCTCAGCACTCATTGGACTACACACATCAAAATGTGTTACTTCCAACAAGTTGCTATCTTGTTCCATCTTACTGAAACTGAGGCTTTTCAGTCATCTTGCCCATGTGGTATGATTTGCATATCTCAAGTGATTCAAAATCAAGTGAGTCCAAACGATCCATCTGCATGGAGTTTCTTCACGCATATACACCAACAGACATGGTTCGCATGTCTCAAACTTTTCAAAAATGAGTGAGTCCAAAGATCCATCAACATGGAGCTTCTTCATGCGTTTTATACCATTATGACTTACATGGCAGTGCCACAAGTAAGTGGTACTAACACTACGATCGAGATTCAATAAACCATTCAGGTTTAATACTAATCTTGATGGTAGAGGGAGCGTGCGATGTTTGATCACATCAAACTTGGAAACACTTCCAACATATATCGTCAGCTCACCTTTAGCTAGTCTCCGTTTATTTCGTAGCTTTTTATTTCGAGTTACTAACACTTAGCAACCGAACAGGTATCTTATACCCTGGTGCTACTAGGAGTACTAGTAAAGTACACATTAACATAATGTATATCCAATATACTTCTATCGACCTTGCCAGCCTTCTCATCTACCAAGTATCTAGGGTGGTTCCGCTTCAGTGTCCGTTCCTCTCATTACAGAAGCACTTAGTCTCGGGTTTGGGTTCAACCTTGGGTTTCTTCACTAGAGCAGCAGCTGATTTGCCGTTTTATGAAGTATCCCTTCTTGCCCTTGCCCTTCTTGAAACTAGTGGTTTCACCAACCATCAACAATTGATGCTCCTTCTTGATTCCTACTTTCGCGGTTTCATAACATCGCGAATACCTCAAGGATCATCATATCTATCCCTGATATGTTATAGTTCATCACGAAGCTCTTGCAGCTTGGTGGCAATGACTTTGGAGAAACATCACTATCTCATCTGGAAGATCAACTCCCACTCGATTAAAGTGATTGTTGTACTCAGACCATCTGAGCACAAGCTCAACGATTGAGGTTTTCTCCTTTAGTTTGCAGGCTAAGAAAATCGTCGGAGGTCTCATACCTCTTGACGTGGGCACGAGCCTGAAATCCCAATTTCAGCCCTCGAAACATCTCATATGTTCTGCGATGTTTCAAAAACGTCTTTGGTGCCTCTACTTAAACCATTTAACTGAACTATCACGTAGTTATCAAAACGTGTATGTCCGATGTTCGCAACATCGACAAACGACGTTTGGGGTTTGGCACACTGAGCAGTGCATTAAGGACATAAGCTATCTACTGTCCGCATAATCGCTACTTTCAACTTTCAACTATAATTTCTCTAGGAACATATCTAAACAGTGGAACTAAAGCGCGAGCTACGACATAATTTGCAAAGATCTTTGACTATGTTCAGGATAATTAAGTTCATCTTATGAACTCCCACTCAGATAGACATCCCTCTGGTCATCTAAGTGATTACATGATCCGAGTCAACTAGGCCGTGTCCGATCATCACGTGAGACGGACTAGTCATCATCGGTGAACATCTTCATGTTGATCGTATCTACTATACGACTCATGCTCGACCTTTCGGTCTCCGTGTTCCGAGGCCATGTCTGCACATGCTAGGCTCGTCAAGTTAACCCTAAGTGTTTTCCCTGTGTAAAACTGTCTTACACCCGTTGTATGTGAACGTAAGAATCCATCACACCCGATCATCACGTGGTGCTTAGAAGCGACGAACTGTAGCAACGGTGCACAGTTAGGGGAGAACACTTCTTGAAATTTTGTAAGGGATCATCTTATTTACTACCGTCGTCCTAAGTAAACAAGATGCATAAACATAATAAACATCACATGCAATTATATAGTTGTGACATGATATGGCCAATATCATATAGCTCCATTGATCTCCATCTTCGGGGCTCCATGATCATCTTGTCACCGGCATGACACCATGATCTCCATCATCATGATCTCCATCATCGTGTCTTCATGAAGTTGTCACGCCAACGACTACTTCTACTTCTATGGCTAACGCGTTTAGCAATAAAGTAAAGTAAGTTACATGGCGTTCTTCAATGACACGCAGGTCATACAATAAATAAAGACAACTCCTATGGCTCCTGCCGGTTGTCATACTCATCGACATGCAAGTCGTGATTCCTATTACAAGAATATGATCAATCTCATACATCACATATCATTCATCACATTCTTCTGGCCATATCACATCACAAAGCATACCCTGCAAAAACAAGTTAGACGTCCTCTAATTGTTGTTTGCATGTTTTACGTGGCTGCTATGGGTTTCTAGCAAGAACGTTTCTTACCTACGCAAAACCACAACGTGATATGCCAATTGCTATTTACCCTTCATAAGGACCCTTTTCATCGAATCCGTTCCGACTAAAGTGGGAGAGACTGGCACCCGCTAGCCACCTTATGCACCAAGTGCATGTCAATCGGTGGAACCTGTCTCACGTAAGAGTACGTGTAAGGTCGGTCCGGGCCGCTTCATCCCACAATACCGTCGAAACAAGATTGGACTAGTAACGGTAAGCATATTGAACAAAATCAACGCCCACAACTATTTTGTGTTCTACTCGTGCAAAGAATCTACGCAATAGACCTAGCTCATGATGCCACTGTTGGGGAACGTAGCAGAAATTCAAAATTTTCCTACGTGTCACCAAGATCTATCTATGGAGAAACCAGCAACGAGGGGAAGAAGAGTGCATCTACATACCCTTGTAGATCGCTAAGCGGAAGCGTTCAAGTGAACGGGGTTGATGGAGTCGTACTCGTCGTGATTCAAATCACCGATGATCAAGTGTCGAACGCACGACACCTCCGCGTTCAACACACGTACAGCCCGGTGACGTCTCCCATGCCTTGATCCAGCAAGGAGAGAGGGAGAGGTTGAGGAAGATTCCATCCAGCAGCAGCACAACAGCGTGGTGGTGGTGGAGGAGCGTGGCAATCCCGCAGGGCTTCGCCAAGCACCATGGGAGAGGAGGAGGAGGAGAGGCAGGGCTGCACCAAGAGGGAGAGAACTCATGTGTTATGGGTAGCCCTAGGCCTCACTATATATAGGGGAGAGGGGGGATGCACCCCCTTTAGGGTTTCCCACCCCAAGGGGTGCGGCAGCCCCAAAACCCATCTATGGGTGGTGGCCACAAGGGGGGAGGAGAGGGAGGCGCAGGGAGTATGGGCCTTAGGGCCCATCTGCCCTTAGGGTTTGCCCCCTCTCCCCTTCTAGCCGCATGGGCCATGGTGGGAGGCGCCCCAGCCCACCTAGGGGCTGGTGCCCTCTCATAATTGGCCCATGTATGCCTCTGGAGCATGTGGCCCCACTTGGTGGACCCCCGGGACCCTCCCGGTGGTCCCGGTACGTTACCGATAAAACCCGAAACTTTTCCGGTGACCAAAACAGGACTTCCCATATATAAATCTTTACCTCCGGACCATTCCGGAACTCCTCGTGACGTCCGGGATCTCATCCGGGACTCCGAACAACATTCGGTAACCACATACAAGCTTCCTTTATAACCCTAGCGTCATCGAACCTTAAGTGTGTAGACCCTACGGGTTCGGGAGACATGT
The DNA here is from genome assembly GCF_002162155.2 of Triticum dicoccoides. NCBI lineage: Eukaryota > Viridiplantae > Streptophyta > Magnoliopsida > Poales > Poaceae > Triticum > Triticum dicoccoides. Next base: position 647,802,590 of record NC_041386.1, read on the forward strand.
AGACATGACCGAGACGTTCTCCGGTTAATAACCAACAGCGGGATCTGGATACCCATGATGGCTCCCACATGTTCCACGATGATCTCATCGGATGAACCACGATGTCAAGGACTTAATCAATCCCGTATTCAATTCCCTTTGTCTATCGGCATGTTACTTGCCCGAGACTCGATCGTCAGTATCCAATACCTTGTTCAATCTCGTTACCGGCAAGTCACTTTACTCGTTCCGTAACACATCATCCCGTGATCAACTCCTTGGTCACATTGCGCATATGATGATGTCCTACCGAGTGGGCCCAGAGATACCTCTCCGTTTACACGGAGTGACAAATCCCAGTCTCGATCCGCATAAAACAATAGATACTTTCGGAGATATCTGTAGTGCACCTTTATAGTCACCCAGTTACGTTGTGACGTTTGGTACACCCAAAGCACTCCTACGGTATCCAGGAGTTACATGCTCTCATGGTCGAAGGAAGAGATACTTGACATTGGCAAAGCTCTAGCAAACGAACTACACGATCTTTGTGCTAGGCTTAGGATTGGGTCTTGTCCATCACATCATTCTCCTAATGATGTGATACCGTTATCAACGACATCCAATGTCCATAGCCAGGAAACCATGACTATTTGTTGATCACAACGAGCTAGTCAACTAGAGGCTCACTAGGGACATATTGTGGTCTATGTATTCACACGTGTATTACGATTTCCGGATAATACAGTTATAGCATGAATAAAAGACAATTATCATGAACAAGGAAATATAATAATAACACTTTTATTATTGCCTCTAGGGCATATTTCCAACACGTACACGTTGTTGGAGAAATTGACAAGGAGCTGTGAATCGCCCTTGATGGTGAGGCGTTTCACCCCCAGGGTAGCTGCGGCCTTCAAGCCCGCTATTAGACCTTCATACTCCGCTATGTTGTTGGAGACCTTTTCACCTTGCTGGAAACAGAGTTGTACAGCGTAGTAGAGCTTGTCCTGAGTGGGCGATATGAGCACCGCCCCAGCCCCAGCACCATGCCTGGAGAACGCCCCATCGAAGTACATGACCCATCCTTCTGGCGCCTCGCTTCCCAGGGAGAGGGACCAATCTTCGTCGGCCTTGAAGCCTGGGGCCTCCGTCCATTCTGCCACAAAATCCGCTAATGCTGCTCCCTTGATGACTCTGGTCGTGCTGAATTCGGGCTGAAACGCTTGCAGTTCTATGTTCCACTCAGCGACCCTTCCGGCTGAGTTAGGGCTCCTGAGCACTCTCTCCAAGGGGTATGACGAGACGACCTTGATGGCGTGACCCTGAAAATAGTGTCGCAGCTTGCGCGAGGCCACCAGTAGCGCGAGGAGGAGCTTCTGAGGCATGGGGTACCGTGCCCTCGCGTCCCGCAACATCGTCCTGACGAAGTACACTGGGTGCTAGACGAGGTTGTGTGCGTCAGTGCTGGTGATGCCCCCCGGAGACCATGGCGCCTCCTAAGGCGATGGGACCTCCGGACGCTGGCCATCTGGGAGAGGGGCCCCTTCCGCCTCCGGTGCACTCCTCTGCGGCGGCTGATCCTCCTTAGCCGCGGTGACGGTTTCTGTGGGCCTTCCTTGTTCCTGTTTTGCCTTGTCCCGGGTTGCTGCTGTGGTTTTGATTCGACGCTCCTCCCTAACCGCCACCAGGGCTGCGCTAGCGGAGTAGGGAGTGGCGGCGAGGTAAAGCACTAGGGGCTCTTGAGGGTGCGGAGCCACCATGACTGGAGGGCTGGTCAGGTATCTCTAGAGATCTTGGAACACCTTGTCGGCCTCTTCAGTCCATTCAAAGGGCCCCTTTTTCTTCATTAATTGGAAGAAGGGCAGCGCTCGCTCCCCCAACTTGGAGATGAAGCGCCCTAGCGCGGTCACGCGCCCAGTGAGCTTCTGCATTTCTCTGAGGGTCTTTGGCGGGCTCATGTCCTCGACCGCCTTGACCTTTTTCGGGTTAGCCTCGATGCCTCGGTGGGACACGAGGAAACCCAAGAGCTTGCCCGAGGGGACTCCGAACACACACTTCTCTGGGTTGAGCCGCAGGTTCACTGCGTTGAGGCTCGCGAAGGTTTCCTCCAGGTCTTGTATCAGGGTCTTGGCCTCCTGAGACTTCACCACTATGTCATCGACGTAAGCCTCGACGTTCTTCCCGAGCTGCGGGCCCAAGGTGATGTGCATCAGCCGCTGAAAGGTCGCCCCTGCGTTACGCAGCCCAAATAGAATGCATGTGTAGCAGTACACCCCACACGGGGTTAGGAAGGCTGTCTTTTCGACGTCTTCTACCGCCATCTTGATCTGGTGATACCCAGAGAAGGCATCCAAGAAGCATAGCAGGTCGCATTCTGCGGTGGAATCGACGATCTGGTCGATGCGGGGGAGCGGGAATGGATCTTGCGGGTATGCCTTGTTGAGGTTGGTGAAGTCGACACACATGCGCTCCTTCCCTCCCTTCTTTGGCACAACGACAGGGTTGGCCAACCAATCCGGGTATCGGACCTCGCAAATGACCCCAGCGGCTTCTAGCTTGCGAGTCTCTTGGACGATGAAGGCCTGCTTTTCTGTGGACTGCCGCCTTGCCTTCTGCTTCACAGGGCGCACGTTGGGGCACACGTTGAGGTGATGCTCGATTACGCTCCTAGGGATCCCCGCCAACTGGTCAGGCTCCCAAGCGAATACCTTCTTGTTCGCGCGCAGGAACCTGACCAGGGCCTCCTCCTGCTCAGGCTCGAGGTTGGCTCCTATGGTGAAAGTGGCATTGGTGGACCCGTCCTCATCGACGGGTATCTGCTTGGTTTCTGCCTTGTCTTGGGTGAACAACTATTTCTTCTTGGCGGGTGCAGCCCCCTTGGGCTCGGGGGTCTCCGAGTCGGCGGGCTGTGCCGACGCCGCCGTCTTGAAGGCGAGCTCAAGCACTCGCAGCGCATCTTTGGTGTCCCCGTGCACGGTGAGGACACCGCTGCTCCCGGGCATCTTCATGAGGTTGTACGCCGGGTGCGTCGCGGCCATGAACTGGGCCAGCGCTGGATAGCCGAGGATGGCGTTGTAGGGGAGGCCGATGGGGGCGATGTCGAAGTCGACTAGCTCCGTGCGGAAGTTGTCGTAGGTGCCGAAGGTTACTGGGAGCCGGATCTGTCCCAAGGAGCTGGATGACCCGCCCCCAACGCCTGAGAAGGGTCGGCTGGGTTGCAGCCGTTCCAGGGGTATGCGGAGGAGGTTGAAGGCCTCAACCGAGAGCACGCTGAGGCCCGCGCCGCCATCGATGAGAGTTCTGGTGACGGCCACCTGGCAGATGGTAGGGGTGGACAGCATGGGGAGCGCACCCGAGCAGGCCGAGTTGGAGGGGTGGTTCTCCGAGCTGAAGGTCAGGCCGGCCTTGGGCGCCGCCCGGTCCGGGGGAGCCCCCTGCCACGTGGAAGCAACACTGACCCGGCGGATGAACGGCTTGATGTGGTGACTTGTAGGCGGCGCCTGCGAGCCGCCCAGGAGGGCCGCGACGACCGGGGGTGTTGGTGTAGCGTGGTGGGCGAGGAAGAGGCTGCGGAGCTCTTCCCAAGAGGCCACAGAGGCTGCCGGCAGGTGGAGCAGCCATGCGCGCGGAGCGCCGGTGAGGGCCATGGGAAGCCAGTTGGCCATGACCCTATCATCACCTCCAGCTTCGAGGATGTCCTCCTCGTACGCCAGCAAGAAGGCCAGCGGATCAGTCGCGCCGCTGTAGCACGGCGGCGTCGTTGGCTTGAACTTGTCTGGCCACCGTACCCGTTGCAGGGCTGGGGCCAGGGCTCAGAGCCCCCTGGCCCCCGTGCTGGCGCCGGCGGCCGGCGGCCGGAGCGGGCGACGCGCTACTCATCGCGGGGCAGGTCGTGGCGGTGGCAGAAGGGAAAACTCCGGTGCACCCCTACCTGGCGCGCCAAATGTCGGATTTCGGGTTCCGGCAGACCCTCGAGGTTCGAACACTGGGGTGCGCGCGGAGATTTCGCCTTCTACCTACCTGCACCCCTCCGCCTCGCTAAGATCTAATCTATGGAAAGAACAGCACAAGAGACACAGGGTTTATACTGGTTCGGGCCACCGTTGTGGTGTAATACCCTACTCCAGTGTGTGGTGTGGTGGATTGCCTCTTGGGCTGATGATGATGAGCAGTACAAGGAAGAACAGCCTCGCGAGGGTCTGTTCTTGGCTGGGGGAATGAACTGCTGGGAGGAGTTCAGTCGCCCTTCGCTCTCTCTCTGTGTGATGCTACTCGATCCTATCCTAGCTTGTTTCTCTCTTGACTTCTAGATTCTCCCTTCTTGATTGCCCCCCTACCCTGGGGGTGGCTAGTCCTATTTATAGGCAAAGGCCCTGGGCCTCTTCCCAAATATTGAGCGGGAAGGGCGCCAACAATTGGCCATTTTGAAGGGGAACATCTGGTACACTTATCCTGACTAAAGTTGGTCCTCGCCCACCAAAGGCTCTGGTGGTGACGCTGGCTTGGGCTCCACAATGACTTCCTCCCTGCCGTTGGACTGGTCTTGGTCTCCTTGCACCGAAACGGGTGCCTTTACTTGATGCTCTCGTCTGCGCTTGCTCCCTTTGCACCAAAGAGGAAAGGAGGACACTGCGCGGGCTGGCGCCCGCCTGGCGCCCTTGGTCGTCATGGCTTGCGTCACGGGCACCTCGTGAGGTACCCCGCCTTGATCTCTCCGCCTCCTCGCGATCCAGCCTGATGAGGCCGTGCCTGAGGAAGCTCCGTGTCGTCCTCCCCGCGAGGCTTGGCCCCTCGCGAGGGTCTTGGGTCTGTGTTGATGAAGATGGGCCGTGTTGGGCCCCTCCTCGAGCCACGCCGCAGGCCGTAGGCAGGCAAGTCTGGGGACCCCCGTTCCCAGAACGCCAACAAATGCCTACTGTACCATATCATTTCTACAATTTATATTGAGAAATATAAGTCATAGAAACTAGAAAACAAGCAAACTATACAATGAAAACAGAATCTGTGAGAAACAGAACAGTCTGTAATGATATGAACACTAACCATACCTTTGCTACTCAAAAAATTATGAAATAAATTGTTGGACATGAGGAATTTGTCTATTAATCTTCTTCAAAAAGGATCAACCTAATCGCACTCTCCAATAAAAAAATGGCAGCAAATCTCGTGAGCGCAAAGTTTCTGTTTTTTACAGCAAGATCACATTAACTTTCACCCAAGTCTTCCCAAAGGTCTTACTTGGCACTTTATTAAAACAAAAGCTATAAAACATGATTACTACAGTATCTTAATCATGAGAACACACAAAAACATTAAGGGTAAATATTGGGTTGTCTCCCATCAAGCGCTTTTCTTTAATGCCTTTTAGCTAGGCATGATGATTTCAATGATGCTCACATAAAAGATAAGAACTGAAACATAAAGAGAGCATCATGAAGAATATGACTAGAAAATTTAAACATAACCCACTTCCTATGCCTAGGGATTTTGTGAGCACACAATTTATGGGAACAAGAATCAACTAGTATAGGAAGGAAAAACAAGTATAACTTCAAAAATTTAAGCACATAGAGAGAAAAACTTGATATTATTGCACTCCTACAAGCATGTATTCCTCCCTCATAATAATTTTCAGTGGCATTATGAATGATTTCAACAATATAACCATCACATAAAGCATTCTTTTCATGATCCACAAGCATAGAAATTTTTCTACTCTCCACATAAGCAAAATTCTTCTCATTCGGAATAGTGGGATCACTAGTTCCTAGAGTTGACACTCTTCCAAACCCGCTTTAGATGATAGTATTATTCATACTCCAAAAGATATAAGTGAAGTTCATGGAGCTTTCTACAATTAATATAAACTAACCAATGTCCAAGCTCAAAATGTATAAGTGAAGCACACGAAGCATTCTATAAAACCATACTCAAAAGATTTAAGTGAAGCACAAAGAGCAATTCTATAAGATCATACTTAAAAGATATAAGTGAAGCACATGAAGCATTCTATAAATCAATGAAGGTCTATCTCATACTAGCTTGGTTCATAAAGGAAGAACAAAAAAACAAAGGACACAAATCATGTGAACAAAACAAAAACCAAGGTATGCCGATAATTGTTGAAGAAGAAAGATGGGATGCCAACCGGGGCATCCCCAAGCTTAGATGCTTGAGTATCCTTAGAATATTTACTTGGGGTGCCCTGGGCATCCCCAAGCTTAGATGCTTGAGTATCCTTAGAATATTTACTTGAGGTGCCCTGGGCATCCCCAAGCTTGAGCTCTTGCCTCTCTTTATTCTTCTTATATTGATAGCTCCTCGATCTTCGAACACTTCATTCACACAAAACTTTAACAAAAACTTTGTGAGATCCGTTAGTATAATAAAGCAAATCACTGCCTTTAGGTACTGTTTTGAACTCATTCTAAATTCATATTGGTGTAATATCTACTGTATTCTAACTCATCCATGGTTCATACCTTCCGATACTACTCATAGATTCATCAAAACTAGTAGACTGCCCGTGCGTTGCCATGGGCTCTTGAAATAGTTTGCAAGAATTACATGTTAACTTTTTAAGGTTTTGCCTCGCCATAGATCCAGACCCCCACCACTGATTCCACTCCGCCTAGGCCGCCGCATGCCGCCGCGCTGCCCCATCATGTTCGCCTCCGCCCCGACCCCGCCCGCCTCCTCTCCGGCCGCCTCCGCCTCCGGTTCATCCTCCGCCAGGCCCCGCTCCGTCCGCCTCCCCTCCGGCCCTGCTCCGTCCGCCTCCTCTCCAGCCCTGCTCTGTCCGCCTCCTCTCCAGTTCGTCCGCCGCACCGCTCCGTCCGCTTCCGCCCCGTGCCGCACGCTGCCGCCCCGCTCCGTCCGCCTCCGCCCCGCGCCGCACGTCGCCGCCCCGCTCCTTGCTCGGCCGCCGCCCGCTCCCCGATGGCGCCGAAGAAGACGCCGAAGGGAAAGTCCGGTTTCTTCGGCATGAGGGCGAAGCCCTCCGGGAACTTTGGACTGGAGTTTTCCGATGTCGGGCAGCGTTGGTGGCTCGGCACGTATCCCACCGCCGATGAGGCCTCTCGTGCCTACGACGTGGCGGTGTGGCATGCCGGATGGCCGAAGACGGACCTAAACATCCTGGAGGTTGAGTCCCAGGCGGTGGCGGAGTGGCTCGTGCTGCAGGGCATCCGAATGGAGGAGATGCCGACTAAGAAGGCGAAGAAGAGACCCGCGGTTGTTGTCGCTCCCGGCCAGAGCGACGAGGCGGCGATAGCTTGGTTTGCGTGATTTGCGTTTTGCTGCAAAGCCATCTCTAATGAAATGCTATTTGCTACATTTTTAAATAGAAAAATTTATTCCGATGAGCCAGCCATAACTCAACAGACCAATCTCTAATGAAATACTATTTGCTACATTTTTTAAATAGAAAAATTATCCGATCAGCCAGCCATAACTCAACAGACCAATCCGAACCCACATTTTCTAAAGTAAAAAAATATTTCCCTTGATAGATCAAGATGCCAAAGTGTCGTTTGCCCGACTGCTATGTTCCTATACACGCAGAGCAAATTATTTTTCAAATCAAGGAATTAAGAAAAGGAAGAATATCATGATGTTCGTGGCACTTGCTAGGTCTGCCATGCTACCATGGCATTGTCTTTTTAGTCTCTACCCACATGCCGAGTTGAGAAATAATCTTCAGATATACCCACTGCTAACACACTCACGTACATAATGGCCCTTGGCTGATTGATTTGGCTGGCTGTTAACACAAGCACACAACACACAAAATCAGTCAATGGCCACACAAGTATGCATTGTTTACTTTATTCCAATTGTGATGCAATCGTGACACCTACAAGCCCCGTCCGCTCGCTCGTCACGGTAATTGCCTACTCGCCGCTGGTGCCAACCTCTCGACCTCGCCACCGCCGCTCACCACTCAGTCTCTACCGGCTGCCCATTGCCTCTTGCGCCACCCGCGCGCTCGCTCGGCCCAATGTTGTTGATTGGAATGCGGGACTGAAGGTAATCCATGGACAGGTTTTAGTTCTGCTTGGCATCAATCTTTGGTACTTGTCAATCCATCTAACACACAAAAAATCGACTCTCAGACAGAAAAGTGATCTAACTCTATTGATGAGCACAACAGTACATACCATCCCATCATGATGTTGCCATCTCTCACACTTGATGATTCTTGTTATTTATAACATGTACACCATCGGCCGATTGCTTTATTAGAAATATATTTACACAATATGATCAGAGCAACATCAAGGAGTCGGATGCTGGTGCACAGATTCTCCTCAAATTCCACATGCAACCCTTGTAGAGAAGAACAACATATTTTCCTAGAGTGATTTTTGACCGAGCTCCTACAAAAAAATTCAAAGAAATCATGAGGAGCATGGAGCCAAGCAAACTAATCATAGTAAATCATGAGAGGAGAAGCCTCTCAACCTACTACAGGGAATCGAGTCAACATTAATTCGTGTAAGGATTAAACCATAATGTAGATCAACAACCCAGTAGTTGATAAAATAACCCTGACACAACCCATTAATACAATATATGGTCACAGGAAGTAGATTGAGATTGTGCAGATATCATGATCTACGAACCGTATCTACGAATATTGATTGCAAAGTCACAAACAGAACCTCCTCACATCACAAAAGAAATGTTTCATCAACAGAAACTCTAGCGAATGCCAATTGGATTATATAAGTAAGATAGAGACATCGAAAAAAAGAAAAGATAATTCAAAGAGTATATATTCTATTTTCTTACTTGACATCACAGAGAGTGCAAGTCAAAGATATTGCGATACATCTTACCCTTCTATAAATTGACTGCAAGGCACAATCCCCAGCAAAATATACAGAATGAATTGCTCCTATGGTCCAAGTATTGCATAAATAGTTATATACAAACTATTCAACAGTGAGCATAAACATGGCATGTACTACCAAAATCCCTTGGATATGGAGCTTAGTCTGCATGTCTATTCGTTTTGTTTCCATAGTACAATGTCAATACTTGTTTCCCTAGTACAATGCCCGTGCGTTGTCACGGGCCTTTTAATTTTTTTTCTGATTGCATACATAAGCATAATGCATTTCCAATTTCGCATGTATAGAAAAAATTACAGTAACAATCAAAAAATGTATTTGATGCAATGTATTTTCATTTTTCCACTCCACTTGCATCTCCTAGTAGAACGCCCGTGCGTTGCAACGGGCTATATTGACGACTTCTTTTTTTACATCAAAGAACTCTTCTTTTCTCCCATTCTTCCTTCCGCCAATTAAAAATGTTTCTCAGAGTGATATGTGGATGGATAAATTTACAACGATACTAAAATATGAAGGACTAAAACCATATTTATGGAAGAACATTTCTACAACACATTCGACATGAAACTTATGGTGTTTGATAGATTGGATAAAACACGATGCTGACTTAGCACCAAATCTCATTGATAGTTCAGAACATGGTTGCCATACCATTGTACCTGAAAGATCTGTCTCCCCCTTCCTCGCTCCCTCTCTAGTAGTTGTCTCATGAGCCGGTCGTCATTGTTGCTGTTGATGGCGATGACAATAATGAGGAGGAACAGCACAAGAGCTAGATGTTCTTTACCTCTTTCCTATGGTAACTGCCGCCTCTACATTGAGTGTCGTTCATCAACACCACCGCTGCGCCAGCTGCTACTTGTATAGAAAATAAGAAGATAGAAACTTTGTGTGTTGGGTCGCCAGCTGCTCATTTGCTTGTATGATTGTGGAGACTGCGCTAAACAAGTAGGCTGGTAATTGTACTCCAGCTTGAATGGAGATGCACCAAGTTCACTTGATCCACCAATCAACTTTGGACTGTGGATCCCAAGTCCGAGAACAAAAACTCACTGAAAGTATGCATGTGTATCCAACAATCATGACATGTACTCCATATGTAAAGAAATATAAGAGCGTTTAGATCACTTCTTTAGTGATCTAAACACTCTTATATTTCTTTGAGGAGGGATTATGGACCAAAAGAAGAAAATAAACATTGCATGCTACATAAATGGATAATAAAATCTATCTGCATGAGATGCCACATGAATGTCACAAACATAAGCATAGTTTCGATGCACACTATCTCATGTTGCATGTTAAATACAGGTTTGTGCACGTTGACTTTTGCTGGTAGATGGAGATACTAAGATGAAAAAATGGTCACACAAAAATTGCTTTTCAAATGTTAATATTACCAAGACTAATCCATGAATAAAATGTATGCAACTATGCACAGTAAAGATACTTAAAATAGTTACTGGACTAAACTCACTGATATAGAGCTATCAAAACCGGAGCCAAGGCTCAAATCTTGAACAACGATCAAAGCAGACTTCAGCCTTGTGGTTGCCGCATAGGCTCACCACACTGACAACACCAACTCTCTTCCGTCTTCTCAGTTTCTTGACAAAAAATGATACTGCTATTTGCACATTAGGGAGTAAATTATGCTTCAAGCATTACTCAAACCAAATCGGCAATATGTAGGCTTAAAATATCAGCAGGCATCCACACAGATTTCTACAGCTGAAATATAGTGTTGTGATTTGTGTACCCATAATGCAGAATAACCTATTGTTCTATTTGGTGGTTAAATAAATAAACATTATTGTTTTTGGCTAGTGCCTGTAGAGCTACTAAATGATAGTCAGCGTCACTTTATATTTCTAAGAAAGAAAATTATAAGACTTCATTGGTTGTAAATAACGCTAATTGTATTGGTTGCCACCAATGTCGACTTGAAAAGAAAATTATGGAGCTTCAGTTCATATGCATCTAGTCATATAAAAAAATAAGAACACATGCTTCAACTCCTGTTAGTTCCGTCACAAAAAAAATCATCACCAAAAATCAGAAGACAAAGTATCATTGTTATATTTGTTGACTTGATTGATTACTGTAGGTTAACACACCCAACTGGAATTAACCTGCAATAGGATAAAAGAAATTAAGATTTGAGACGTGTGTTATAGGGTTCATAGAAGAGAGAAGAGGGAGGTACCATATCAAATCATTGGTCGCACAGTTTGACATTCAACTTTCCATTTTCCAATGAGACCTCAGGGATTCATATACATAAACGTTGATTGATATATCAGGTCCAACTCCCTGTAACACATAAAAGTTACTGGGAAATCAACTAAAAAACAATTCTCAGCAGAAACATACGGCTTACCAATAAGGTGGACCAAAGGCCTTTATACAATCCTCTACCATTCTCTTCTATACAAATTGTAGACAACGTGTGAAAGATGCCCTTGTAATACCTAGTGGTTTTCTGCAGAATTTTATAGACATGAAAGTTTAGCTTACTAAAACCTGTTCCTTTGGTCTGTAAAGCTGCATTGCATGAAAGCGTTAGGTAAAGATGCTCTAAGTTCTAACTGGAAGTTATATTGATTGATTGGTTGGCTTAGTGTTATTCACAAATCACGAAAGGAAGAAAAGCATCACCTGTGTTGTCAGGTGATTTCAAAGAACATCCAATGGGTAAGTTACAGATGCAGGTGTCACTCACGCTAGACCACCACCAAGTAAACATATAGACACTAACATAATTTGGGCCGTCCATTCCGTGAAGTTGCAACTATATTTCAAAATTTATAAACCTATAACAAAAAAACATAGTCGTGAGAAATCTTGCAAGTTAACATACTAAAATTCAGTGCTGAACTTTTTGTATCGCTCATATCAATAGAAGCTGATGACGGAATAAGAAAATCGATGTATAATTTTCACAAGATTGCCTTTCAAATATGCCCAAAACACTTCTTGTCGAACAACCCACGAAGTCATGTGCCATATACTACCCTTCCTTAGAGCTGCAACATCTGAATGCATACCTGCCACCTGTCGGATCAGTATGCCACAAGCTCATACAACAAACTTTATCATCAGCATATGGGTTATGTGACAAAAAAATTACTGTATTCAAGAACATTTTCGCGAGATTGCAATTTTGTAGCTATGAACAGCATATGGTACATACAATGAATCCACAACCAAGTTGAAGTTTGGACCATGATTGGACAATACACAGTAGAGTGTTGTAAATTAATAACAATAATAATAGGCCATGACTGTCAACCAGAGATATCTTGTTTGGGGCAATCAATTCAAAGCGAGGGAAGAATATATATCACATTCAGGGAACTTAGTTGATATTATCAGCATCCAATTCCTTTGAAGAATCTATATATGTGCAGTGTGAAAGCAGAAGGAGCACAGCAGCACCATGAAATGGAAGAGAAATATTCCTTCACGCTCACAATCCGTGCACACGAGAACGCCGGAGATAAAAGAGGGGGCGGAAAGCCTATTACCTGCAAGAGGATGGAGAGTGGCGAGGATCGAGATGCAGATTTTGCCGACCACGCCGGTGAGGTGTGCGACGGTGATCCAGCAAAGGAGCCGCTGCGCTTGGCAGGGGAAGGCCCCGACGACGCCATGGAAGAGGAGAAGTTGGCCGCCGCCAGTCGACGACAACGGGGATCTGGCGGATATCACCTCCATCATCCCAGACACGCCTTCATGGTGGGCATCCTCACGGCCCCTTGAAACCGCAGCAGCTTCTCCTTGCATCCCCTTCGCCAGATCATAGAAAACTGCACACACGCCCGAATCGGATCAAGATGCGGAAATAACCAAACCAGAAGAAGTGGAGGAGGGATTCGTACCTAGTCGAGGCCATGGACCAGAGGGTGATCTGCGGCGCCAACGCCAGATCGGTCATCATGGCCGCGGGCGAGGGAGGCGGCGGCGATCTCGTTCCCCAACGGCGGCAGCGGCGGATCCTATCGGGGCTGGGGCATCTCCTCTCGGCGGCGGCAGCGGCGGCGGTGGGTCCTCTCGGGGCTGGGGCGTCTCCTCTCGGCGGCGGCGGCGGCTCCTCTCGGGGCTGGAGGCTGAGATGAAACAGATCGAGATTGAGGTTTGTTTTACGTGCGGGGTGAGATACGAAAGAAAAACCAGACAAGATCGAGATCGCACAGTTTGCTGTTTTTTTCGCTAGTTAATTTTCGCCGGTTTGTGCTCCGTGGTTTATTTTCAATCCTTTTAGTTAATAACGACGGGAGTTTGGGCGTGTGCGGGACTCGATCGCGGGGTTTTCTTTGGTTTTTCGCGGCTGAGGTGGAGGTGGGAGGAAGTACCAAAGAAGTACCAAAAAAGACCTGGTGAGGTGGAACGAAAATAAAACCCGAAACGCGGACTACCAACTGAGACATTAGAAGTAGAGATAAGCAAACAACACATAGAAAACAGAATCTGTCTAAAACAGGACAGTCTGTAGTAATCTAGAAGTTTAGTGAACTTCTGTGACTCCAATAATTATGAAATAAATTTGACAATTTGAGAAATTTATGCAGAAGTAATGTGCAAAAAGTTTCAGACCCATTTTACTTTCTAGTAAAAGATGTAAAATCACGCGCTACAGCTAAAGTTTCTGTTTTTGTTCTGCATATAGTAAACAAGCAATCTAATCATCCTAAAACCAAAGCTTGGCACATCATTTTTATAATACAATGGATATATACAAGGGGATAATTATTTATAGAGAAACTTCCATGAAAAATTCTACATTGTTTCCATGAGCATGAACACAAGTGCTCAAGGTTGACCCTCACTTCTTCAATGCATAACTTTCCAATCACTTCTCTTTTTGAAAAACTTTTTAGGCATGAGAGGCAAGTAATAATTTTTTTTTGTATTTTCATTCTTTAAATTTTTTTTGTATGTTTCACCCACAACTAAACAGAACAAAAAAGGAAAAACAAAATCTATTTAGTGAAGAAAGCAAACAAACACACACGAGAATATCAACCCCACACTATTGCTCCCCGGCAACGGCGCCAGAAAAGAGCTTGATAATCCCCAAGTGCAAGAAATCATCGTAGCAATTTCCAAAAGTGGAAGTGATAAGTATGGAGTGTTGAACCCACAAGGAGCTAAAGGTAAGATCAATATTCTCTCAAGCCCTGTCTGCCACTGATATGACTCTACGTACACCGAATGTTTGCTTCCAACTAGCAACGAGAAATATGTTGGAAATATGCCCTAGAGGCAATAATAAAAGGATTATTATTATATTTCCTTGTTCATGATAATTGTCTTTTATTCATGCTATAATTGTGTTATCCGGAAATCGTAATACATGTGTGAATACATAGACACCAACATGTCCCTAGTAAGCCTCTAGTTGACTAGCTCGTTGATCAATAGATAGTCATGGTTTCCTGACTATGGACATTGGATGTCATTGATAACGAGATCACATCATTAGGAGAACGATGTGATGGACAAGACCCAATCCTAAACATAGCACAAGATCGTATAGTTCGTTTGCTAGAGTTTTTCCAATGTCAAATATCTTTTCCTTAGACCATGAGATCGTGTAACTCCCGGATACCATAGGAGTGCTTTGGGTGTACCAAACGTCACAACGTAACTGGGTGACTATAAAGGTATACTACGGGTATCTACGAAAGTGTCTGTTGAGTTGACACGGATCAAGACTGGGATTGTCACTCCGTATGACGGACAGGTATATCTGGGCCCACTCGGTAATGCATCATCACAATGAGCTCAAAGTGACCAAGTGTCTGGTCACGGGATCATGCATTATGGTACGAGTAAAGTGAATTGCCGGCAACGAGATTGAACGAGGTATTGGGATACCGACGATCGAATCTCGGGAAAGTAACGTACCGATTGACAAAGGGAATTGTATACGGGGTTGCTTGAATCCTCGACATCGTGGTTCATCCGATGAGATCATCGAGGAGCATGTGGGAGCCAACATGGGTATCCAGATCCTGCTGTTGGTTATTGACCGGAGAGCCATCTCGGTCATGTCTACATGTCTCCCGAACCCATAGGGTCTACACACTTAAGGTTCGGTGACGCTAGGGTTGTAGAGATATGAATATGCAGTAACCCGAAAGTTGTTCGGAGTCCTGAATGAGATCGTGGACGTCACGAGGAGTTCCGGAATGGTCCGGAGGTGAAGAATTATATATAGGAAGTGCAGTTTCGGCCATCGGGAGAGTTTCGGGGGTCACCGGTATTGTACCGGGACCACCGGAAGGGTCCCGGGGGTCCACCGGGTGGGGCCACCCATCCCGGAGGGCCCCATGGGCCAAAGTGGGGAGGGGAACCAGCCCATAGTGGGCTGGTGCGCCCCCCTTGGCCCACCCCATGCGCCTAGGGTTGGGAACCCTAGGGTGGGGGGCGCCCCACCTGGCTTGGGGGGCACTCCACCCCTTGACCGCCGCCCCCCTAGGAGATCCCATCTCCTAGGGCCGGCGTACCCCCTAGGGGGCCTATATAAAGGGGGGAGGGAGGGGGCAGCCGCACCCTTGAGTCCTGGCGCCTCCCTCTCCCCTGCAACACCTCTCCCTCTCGTAGTAGAACGGCGAAGCCCTGCTGCGGTGATAGCTGCATCCACCACCACGCCGTCATGCTGCTGGATCTTCATCAACCTCTCATTCCCCCTTGCTGGATCAAGAAGGAGGAGACGTCACGCTGATCGTATGTGTGTTGAACGCGGAGGTGTCGTCCATTCGGCGCTAGGATCTCCGGTGATTTGGATCACGTCGAGTACGACTTCGTCATCCCCGTTCTTTGAACGCTTCCGCGCGTGATCTACAAAGGTATGTAGATGCAATCCGATCACTCGTTGCTAGATGAACTCATAGATGGATCTTGGTGAAACCGTAGGAAAATTTTTGTTTTCTGCAACGTTCCCCAACAGTGGCATCATGAGCTAGGTCTATGCATAGTTCTCTTTGCACGAGTAGAACACAATTTGTTGTGGGCGTAGATGTTGTCAACTTTCTTGCCGCTACTAGTCTTATTTTGCTTCAGCGGTATTGTGGGATGAAGCGGCCCGGACCGACCTTACACGTACGCTTACGTGAGACTGGTTCCACCGACTGACATGCACTAGTTGCATAAGGTGGCTAGCGCGTGTCTGTCTCTCCCACTTTAGTTGGAGCGGATTCGATGAAAAGGGTCCTTATGAAGGGTAAATAGAAGTTGACAAATCACGTTGTGGCTTTTACGTAGGTAAGAAAACGTTCTTGCTAGAACCCTATTGCAGCCACGTAAAACTTGCAACAACAATTAGAGGACGTCTAACTTGTTTTTGCAGCAAGTGCTTTGTGATGTGATATGGCCAAAGTTGTGATGAATGATGAATGATATATATGTGATGTATGAGATCATGTTCTTGTAATAGGAATCATGACTTGCATGTTGATGAGTATGACAACTGGCAGGAGCCATAGGAGTTGTCTTTATTTTTTGTATGACCTGCGTGTCATTGAGAAACGCCATGTAAATTACTTTACTTTTTTGCTAAACGTGTTAGCCATAGTAGTAGAAGTAATAGTTGGCGAGCAACTTCATGGAGACACGATGATGGAGATCATGATGATGGAGATCATGGTGTCATGCCGGTGACAAGATGATCATGGAGCCCCAAGATGGAGATCAAAGGAGCTATGTGATATTGGCCATATCATGTCACTATTATTATTTGATTGCATGTGATGTTTATCATGCTTTTGCATCTTGTTTACTTAGAACGACGGTAGTAAATAAGATGATCCCTCATAATAATTTCAAGAAAGTGTTTCCCCTAACTGTGCACCGTTGCGACAGTTTGTTGTTTCGAAGCACCACGTGATGATCGGGTGTGATAGATTCCAACGTTCACATACAACGGGTGTAAGACAGATTTACACATGCAAACACTTAGGTTGACTTGACGAGCCTAGCATGTACAGACATGGCCTCGGAACACAGAAGACCGAAAGCTCGAGCATGAGTCGTATAGAAGATACGATCAACATGAAGATGTTCACCGATGTTGACCAGTCCGTCTCACGTGATGATGACACGGCCTAGTTAACTCGGATCATGTTATACTTAGATGACTGGAGGGATGTCTATCTGAGTGGGAGTTCATTATATAATTTGATTAGATGAACTTAATTATCATGAACTTAGTCTAAAATCTTTACAATATGTCTTGTAGAGCAAATGGCCCACGTTGTCCTCAACTTCAACGCGTACCTAGAGAAAACCAAGATGAAAGACGATGGCAGCAATTATACGGACTGGGTCCGGAACCTGAGGATCATCCTCATAGCTGCCAAGAAAGATTATGTCCTACAAGCACCGCTAGGTGATGCACCCGTCCCACAGAACGAAGACGTTATGAACGTTTGGCAGACACGTGCTGATGATTACTCCCTCGTTCAGTGCGGCATGCTTTACAGCTTAGAACCGGGGCTCCAAAAGCGTTTTGAGCGACACGGAGCATATGAGATGTTCGAAGAGCTGAAAATGGTTTTCCAAGCTCATGCCCGGGTCGAGAGATATGAAGTCTCCGACAAGTTCTTCAGCTGTAAGATGGAGGAAAATAGTTCTGTCAGTGAGCACATACTCACTATGTCTGGATTACATAACCGCTTAACTCAGTTGGGAGTTAATCTCCCGGATGACGCGGACATTGACAGAATCCTTCAGTCGCTTCCACAGAGCTACAAGAGCTTTGTGATGAACTTCAATATGCAGGGGATGGAAAAGACCATTCCTGAAGTATTTGCAATGTTGAAATCAGCAGAGGTAGAAGTCAAAAAGGAACATCAAGTGTTGATGGTGAATAAAACCATTAAGTTCAAGAAAGGCAAGGGTAAGAAGAACTTCAAGAAGGACGGCAAGGGAGTTGCCGCGCCCGGTAAGCAAGCTGCCGGGAAGAAGCCAAAGAATGGACCCAAGCCCGAGACTGAGTGTTTTTATTGCAAGGGAAGTGGTCACTGGAAGCGGAACTGCCCCAAATACTTAGCGGACAAGAAGGCCAGCAAAACGAAAGGTATATGTGATATACATGTAATTGATGTGTACCTTACCAGTACTCGTAGTAGCTCCTGGGTATTTGATACCGGTGCAGTTGCTCACATTTGTAACTCAAAGTAGGAGCTGCGGAATAAATGGAGACTGGAGAAGAACGAGGTGACGATGCGCGTCGGGAATGGTTCCAAGGTCGATGTGATCGCCATCGGCACGCTACCTCTACATTTACCCACAGGATTAGTTTTAAACCTCAATAATTGTTATTTAGTACCAGCTTTGAGCATGAACATTGTATCAGGATCTAGTTTAATTCGAGATGGCTACTCATTTAAATCCGAGAATAATGGTTGTTCTATTTATATGAGAGATATGTTTTATGGTCATGCTCCTATGGTGAATGGTTTATTCTTAATGAATCTCGAGCTTAATGCTACACATATTCATAGTGTGAATACCAAAAGATGTAAGGTTGATAATGATAGTCCCACATACTTGTGGCACTGCCGCCTTGGTCACATAGGTGTCAAACGCATGAAGAAGCTCCATGCAGATGGACTTTTAGAGTCTCTTGATTACGAATCATTTGACACGTGTGAACCATTCCTCATGGGTAAGATGACCAAGACTCCGTTCTCAGGAACAATGGAGCGAGCAACCAGCCTATTGGAAATCATACATACTGATGTTTGCGGTCCAATGAGTGTTGAGGCTCGTGGTGGCTATCGTTATGTTCTCACCCTCACTGATGACTTGAGTAGATATGGGTATGTCTACTTATTGAAACACAAGTCTGAAACCTTTGAAAAGTTCAAGGAATTTCAGAGTGAGGTTGAGAATCAACGTGACAGGAAAATCAAGTTCTTACGATCAGATTGTGGGGGAGAATATTTGAGTCACGAATTTGGCACGCACTTAAGGAAATGTGGAATAGTTTCACAACTCACGCCGCCTGGAACACCTCAGCGTAATGGTGTGTCCGAACGTCGTAATCGCACTCTATTGGATATGGTGCGATCTATGATGTCTCTTACCGATCTACCGCTGTCATTTTGGGTCTATGCTTTAGAGACTGCCGCATTCACTTTAAATAGGGCTCCGTCGAAATCCGTTGAGACGACACCGTATGAATTATGGTTTGGGAAGAAATCTAAGGTGTCGTTTCTAAAAGTTTGGGGATGCGATGCTTACGTGAAAAAACTTCAACCTGAAAAGCTCGAACCCAAATCGAAAAAATGCGTCTTCATAGGATACCCTAAAGAAACTATTGGGTATACCTTCTACCTCAGATCCGAAGGCAAGATCTTTGTTGCCAAGAATGGATCCTTTCTAGAGAAAGAGTTTCTCTTGAAAGAAGTAAGTGGGAGGGAAGTAGAACTTGATGAAGTATTGCCTCTTAAACCGGAGAGTGGCGCAGCTCAAGAAAATGTTCCTGAGGTGCCTGCACCGACTAGAGAGGAAGTTAATGATGATGATCATGAAACTTCAGATCAAGTTGCTACTGAACTTCGTAGGTCCACAAGGACACGTTCCGTACCAGAGTGGTACAGCAACCCTGTCCTGGAAATCATGTTGTTGGACAATGGCGAACCTTCAAACTATGAAGAAACGATGGCGGGCCCAGATTCCGACAAATGGCTGGAAGCCATGAAATCCGAGATAGGATCCATGTATGAAAACGAAGTATGGACTTTGACTGACTTGCCCGATGATCGGCGAGCCATAGAAAATAAATGGATCTTTAAGAAGAAGACAGACGCGGATGGTAATGTGACCATCTATAAGGCTCGGCTTGTCGCTAAGGGTTATCGACAAGTTCAAGGGGGTTGACAACGGTGAGACTTTCTCACCCGTAGCGAAGCTGAAGTCCGTCTGAATCATGTTAGCAATTGCCGCATTCTATGATTATGAGATATGGCAAATGGACGTCAAAATGGCATTCCTTAATGGTTTCCTTAAGGAAGAATTGTATATGATGCAGCCGGAAGGTTTTGTCGATCCTAAGAATGCTGACAAGGTGTGCAAGCTCCAACACTCAATCTATGGGCTGGTGCAAGCATCTCGGAGTTGGAACATTCGATTTGATGAGATGATCAAAGCGTTTGGGTTTACGTAGACTTATGGAGAAGTATGTGTTTACAAGAAAGTGAGTGGGAGCTCTGTAGCATTTCTCATATTGTATGTGGATGACATACTATTGATGGGAAATGATATAGAATTCTTGGAAAGCATAAAGGCCTACTTGAACAAGTGTTTTTCAATGAAGGATCTTGGAGAAGCTGCTTATATATTAGGCATCAAGATCTATAGAGATAGATCGAGACGCCTCATTGGTCTTTCACAGAGGACGTACCTTGACAAGATATTGAAGAAGTTCAATATGAATCAGTCTAAGAAGGGGTTCTTGCCTGTGTTGCAAGGTGTGAAATTGAGCTCAGCTCAATGTCCGACCACGACAGAAGATATAGAAGAGATGAGTGTCATCCCCTATGCCTCAGCCATAGGTTCTATTATGTATGTCATGCTGTGTACCAGACCTGATGTAAACCTTGCCGTAAGTTTGGTAGGTAGGTACCAAAGTAATCCCGGCAAGGAACACTGGACAGCGGTCAAGAATATCCTGAAGTACCTGAAAAGGACTAAGGAAATGTTTCTCGTTTATGGAGGTGACGAAGAGCTCGTCGTAAAGGGTTACGTCGACGCTAGCTTCGACACAGATCTGGATGACTCTAAGTCACAAACCGGATACGTGTATATTTTGAATGGTGGGGCAGTAAGCTGGTGCAGTTGCAAGCAAAGCATTGTGGCGGGATCTACATGTGAAGCGGAGTACATGGCAGCCTCGGAGGCAGCACACGAAGCAGTCTGGGTGAAGGAGTTCATTACCGACCTAGGAGTCATACCCAATGCGTCGGGCCCGACGACTCTCTTCTGTGACAACACTGGAGCTATTGCCCTTGCCAAGGAGCCCAGGTTTCACAGGAAGACCAGGCATATCAAGTGTCGCTTCAACTCCATTCGTGAAAGTGTTCAAAATGGAGACATAGAGATTTGTAAAGTACATACGGACCTGAATGTAGCAGATCCGTTGACTAAACCTCTCCCTAGAGCAAAACATGATCAACACCAGAATTCCATGGGTGTTCGATTCATCACAATGTAACTAGATTATTGACTCTAGTGCAAGTGGGAGATTGTTGGAAATATGCCCTAGAGGCAATAATAAAAGGATTATTATTATATTTCCTTGTTCATGATAATTGTCTTTTATTCATGCTATAATTGTGTTATCCGGAAATCGTAATACATGTGTGAATACATAGACACCAACATGTCCCTAGTAAGCCTCTAGTTGACTAGCTCGTTGATCAATAGATAGTCATGGTTTCCTGACTATGGACATTGGATGTCATTGATAACGAGATTACATCATTAGAAGAATGATGTGATGGACAAGACCCAATCCTAAACATAGCACAAGATCGTATAGTTCGTTTGCTAGAGTTTTTCCAATGTCAAGTATCTTTTCCTTAGACCATGAGATCGTGTAACTCCCGGATACCGTAGGAGTGCTTTGGGTGTACCAAACGTCACAACGTAACTGGGTGACTATAAAGGTATACTACGGGTATCTCCGAAAGTGTTTGTTGAGTTGACACGGATCAAGACTGGGATTTGTCACTCCGTATGACGGAGAGGTATATCTGGGCCCACTCGGTAATGCATCATCACAATGAGCTCAAAGTGACCAAGTGTCTGGTCACGGGATCATGCATTATGGTACGAGTAAAGTGACTTGCCGGCAACGAGATTGAACAAGGTATTGGGATACCGACGATCGAATCTCGGGCAAATAACGTACCGATTGACAAAGGGAATTGTATACGGGGTTGCTTGAATCCTCGACATCGTGGTTCATCCAATCAGATCATCGAGGAGCATGTGGGAGCCAACATGGGTATCCAGATCCCGCTGTTGGTTATTGACCGGAGAGCCATCTCGGTCATGTCTACATGTCTCCCGAACCCGTAGGGTCTACACACTTAAGGTTCGGTGACACTAGGGTTGTAGAGATATGAATATGCAGTAACCCGAGAGTTGTTCGGAGTCCCGGATGAGATCCGGGACGTCACGAGGAGTTCCGGAATGGTCCGGAGGTGAAGCATTATATATAGGAAGTGCAGTTTCGGCCATCGGGAGAGTTTCGGGGGTCACCGATATTGTACCGGGACCACCGGAAGGGTCCCGGGGGTCCACCGGGTGGGGCCACCCATCCCGGAGGGCCCCATGGGCCAAAGTGGGGAGGGGAACCAGCCCATAGTGGGCTGGTGCACCCCCCTTGGCCCACCCCATGCGCCTAGGGTTGGGAACCCTAGGGTGGGGGGGCGTCCCACCTGGCTTGGGGGGCACTCCACCCCTAGGGCCGGCGCACCCCCTAGGGGTCCTATATAAAGGGGGGGAGGGAGGGGGCAGCCGCACCCTTGAGTCTTGGCGCCTCCGTCTCCCCTGCAACACCTCTCCCTCTCGTAGTAGAACGGTGAAGCCCTGCTGCGGTGACAGCTGCATCCACCACCACGCCGTCGTGCTGCTGGATCTTCATCAACCTCTCCTTCCCCCTTGCTGGATCAAGAAGGAGGAGACATCACGTTGACCGTACGTGTGTTGAACGCGGAGGTGCCGTCCGTTCGGCGCTAGGATCTCCGGTGATTTGGATCACGTCGAGTACGACTTCCTCATCCCCGTTCTTTGAACGCTTCCGCGCGTGATCTACAAAGGTATGTAGATGCAATCCGATCACTCGTTGCTAGATGAACTCATAGATGGATCTTGGTGAAACCGTAGGAAATTTTTTGTTTTCTACAACATTCCCCAACAAAATAAAACTATATTGTGGGTATGAAGAGGATAACTTTGTATGATATCGGAGAGCTAAAATATAAAAGTAGGTGCTGTTATCATGAAGTTAGAATATATTACTAAATATTATAAATAGCGAGTGTGGAATAATGGTGGATCGGTGTGCGGAATTGTCCTAGGCAATCGTTAACAAGACCGGTAATCACTATTGCAGTTTCATATGAGGGAGAGGCATAAGCTAACATACTTTCTCTACTTGGATCATATGCACTTATGATTGGAACTCTAGCAAGCATCCGCAACTACTAAAAATTATTAAGGTAAAACCCAACCATAGCATTAAAGCATCAAGTCCTCTTTATCCCATACGCAACAACCCCCTTACTCGGGTTTGTGTTTCAGTCACTCACGCAACCCACTATAAGTGAATCATAAACGTATTGCAACACCCTACAGCGGGAACCCCTCACGCTTGCGCGACACAGAGGGCACCATAGGATAGCACCAAAGTAAAACATACAACACATACCAGTCTAGATCATAAATCAACCCAAAGACAAAGGATAACTACTCAAAACATCATAGGATGGCAACACATCATTGGATCATAATATGTGGCATAAAGCACCATGTTCAAGTAGGGATTACAGCGGGGTGCGGGAGAGTGGACCGTGTAAAATAGATGAGGGTGATGATGATGATGGTGATGTTGATGAAGACGATCACCGCGGCGATGGTTCCCCTCCCGATGGCACTCTGGTGCCACCGAGAGAGAGAGGAGGAGAGGTTCTCCCCCTTGTGCTTCCTCCTCCATGCCTCCCCCCTAGATGGGGAGAGGTTCTCCCTGTGGTCCTTGGCCTTCATGGTGATGACGGCCCCTCCGGGATCCTCCTCCATGCCCTCCGGTGATGATGGCCCCCTCCGGCAGGGTGCCAGAGAGGGCCTAGATTGGTTTTTGGTGGCTACGGAGGCTTCTGGTGGCGGAACTCCCGATCTAGGTTAATTTTTCGACGTTTCTGTATTTATAGGAATTTTTGGCGTCGGTCTCACGTCAAGGAGGTGCCCGAGGCGTCCACGAGGCAGGGGCCCACGTCAAGGGGGGGTGGGCGCGCCCCCGATCCTTGTGGACAACCCGGGACTCTTCTGGCCCAACTCTTTTACTCCGGGGTCTTCTTTTGGACCATAAAAAAGTCAAAAATTGGCACGTCAATTGGACTCCGTTTGATATTCCTTTCTTGTAAAACTCAAAAACAAGGAAAAACAGAAACTGGCACTGGGCTTTAGGTTAATAGGTTAGTCCCAAAAACCATATAAAATAGCATATAAAACATCCAAGGTTGATAATATAATAGCATGAATACTTCATAAATTATAGATGCGTTGGAGACGTATCATGGGGTGCCCGGGTGGGGCCCCACATGCGCTGCCAAAAGTTGGGTGCATTTCGTGAAACCGCTTAGGTACTTGGTGTGGAAGGGGGTGGTTTCGGTATGGGCGGAGGGGACCCTAGGGCGCACGTCTCTCCTTTGAATCCTCCAAACAGGCCCATTTTTTCCACGTGCTGCAGTGACCATGCCGGGCACTCATGCAAAAATTTGTCGCGTTTCGAGGCTCTATATAATTTCTACGATTTTCCGGACCGAAAACCCCTAAAATACTGCCCGGACATGCGTTCGTTGTCGGATTTCGTTCATTTTTGGCGTGGGGTGCCCGGGTGGGGTCCCACACGC
>NC_041386.1:647828218-647844729 GCF_002162155.2 Triticum dicoccoides
CAAAAGTTTGGTGCATTCCGTGAAACCCCTCAGGTACTTGGTGTGGAAGGGGTGGTTTCGGTATGGGCGGAGGGGATCCTAGGGCGCACGTCTCTCCTTCGCATCCGCCAAACGGGCCCATTTTTTTCCACGTGCTACAGTGACCATGCAGGGCACGCACGCAAAAATTTATCGTGTTTCGAGGCTCTATGTAATTTCTATGATTTTCCGTACCGAAAACCCCTAAAATACTGTCCGGACGTGATGCAACGTGCGTTCATTGTCGGATTTCGTTCATTTTTGGCGTGGGGTGACCGTATTGTTCCCTACACGCGCTGGCAAAAATTGGGTGCATTCCGTGAAAAGGTGGTGGTTTCGGTGTGGAAAGGTGTGTCCGGCACATCGTTTTTTCTGTACCCTTCAAACATGCCCAAATTTTTATATCGCATTGTATCTACATGAGAATCATGCGTGCAAATTTTTAGTGCATTTTGGGACTGTTTGCATGTTTTTATGGTTTTTGGCGTCGACAATCCGAAAACACTGTTATAAATCAAAATTATTTCATACTAACTTTTTTAAAATAATTACGAATTCGCCTTTCAAATTTCGTTTTTCCTCTTCCTTTCTTCCTCTCTTTTTCTTTTCTTTTATATCATTTTTATTCTTCTTTCAATTTTCCCGGTAAACTATCAAATTTTAATTTCTTTCCGCTAACTTTTATTTTATAAAATGATTCAAAATCTATAAACTTTTCCACAATATTCCATAATAATTTTCATCTAAATTTCATTCCAGCATAAATATAGTTCATTAAACCTTACGACGGTTCATTTTACATTACTGCATAAAAAACTTAATTAAACAGGAACTAAGCGAAATTAATTAAACATAACAGGACCTAATATAAACCTAATCTGCTCGTCGTCGGAGGCGGCGAGGTCCACGATCTCGCCCGCACCGCCGTCGTCGTCGCTGCTCTTGCTGCCGTCGTCCCAGTCGCCGGCGCCGCCCTCCATCGAAGCCGCCTGCGCCTGCACCGCACCGATGCCCGCCGCCGCGGCGTCGAGTGCGGCCTGCAGCTCGGCGGCCTCTCTCGCCTCCGCGACCACGGCCGCGGCCGCCTCTTCTGCCTGCGACGCACGCTGTGCGATGAGGTAGCTGGGGCAGTCGTCGGGGTCGCCGTCCTCGCGCAGCGCGAACTGCTCCGGCGGGATCTCGACGGCGGGAGGGGAGGCCGGCCCAGCGAGGGTGGGCACCGGACGGCGGGACGAGCTTGGAGACGGCGTGGCCACCGGAGGGGGTCAGCAGGGCCGGCGCGGGGCAGACGACGAGCCGCCCGGTGCAGACGACGAGCCGCCCACTGCAGACGACGAGCCGCCCGTCCGCGACTCCCGACGAGCCTACGCGACGACTCTCCGGTAGTCCTTCCCCTTCCAGAACTTAGCGCGGCCGACGATGTTCCAGCGGACGCCCTCGTGGCGGCGGAGCTCATCCCGGGACGCGTCGGGCCCCCTCGTCGGGTACCCGTCGGCGGTCATGCGGAAGGCGTGCGGCAGACGGCAGCCCGGCGGCACCATCAGCCCGATCCGGATGCGCTCGTCGGCCTCCGGCGTGCTCAGGCTAGTCGGCCACGAACCGCCACTGCCGTCGCTGCCGTCGGACGCCATGGAGGCCACCGGGAAGGGAGCATGTTGTCAGAGGGCGCGTCGTCGATGGAGTGCGTCGGTGGGTGAGGTGAGTGGGGCGAGACGCGCCGACTGGCGTGGGGGAGGCAGACGGGAGGAGAGTGGAGTGTTTATGAACGGGCGTCGGTGGGTGGGGGAGGCAAACGGGTAGGTGACCGACGTCCCGGCTTAACGCCGGGATTAATGGCGTGTCGGGTGCGGCGGCCGCCTCGGGAACCACCAGTGACCGACGCCACGACGGCACGCAACCGTCCGTCCACACGTCGCGTCGTATTTTTTTTCGTTTTTCGTTTTTTTTCTCTGGCCGACACCACGTCGCCACGCAAACGCCGCTCGACATGTCGTGTCGTCTTTTTTTTTTCTTTGACCACGACTGGTCGTCGTCGTACGTACGCGGACGGCCGCGTGTACGGGCAGTCGACGTACAGCTCCGTCGTGCGGGTACAGCCCGTCGCGCGGGCGGCGGCTTTTTATGTGATGGGACGATCCTACCCTTTTCAATGAAGGGATACAGAGCGATCTCAGACGTTGTTGTATTTAGGGGGTTGTATCGAAGAAGAAGTGTTCTTCCATATTCGACAGTTATCATATCCTTGTCCTCTCACATTGTCCACATTGAGGTCGAGACTCTTTAGTTCCTTTTATAGAACACCAAACAATTCTAGTCCGATGGTATTTTTCACATCCAGATAACCTAAGAAAGATTCTTCAAAGCAAGGTGAACTTGAAGATGGATCAAAAAACATTTATTCTTGATGGCTTGCATTAGGAGCACTGTCATACTGTCAAGTATAAAGGAGAAGTACTTTGCTACTTTAACATTTCCAATAAATTTAGACTTGATCGCCGCAGCAAGCAAATTTATTAACTCAAGATAGAACGACAAGATAATGATCAGAAATTTTATCATCGGTGATGCGGACCTTTTGACAACTAGATCGAACTGAGCCAACATTGGAGCCAGTCCTAAGAAATTACCAATGTGAATTTTGTAAATTTCAACCAACCAAGCAGCAGGACCATAATCAACAGACTAATAACTAGCGCGAAGCAACGAGGGAAGCAGATGAACTCTCTGATATAGTATCAGCTTCGGAGAACACGCTCGCACCGCGCGAGGAATCAAATCTGGTTGCAAATGGAAGCAACACAACAGCCAAGAATTAGACCTGCCGACGACATGGACGCTCGCACAGCGCTCCAACAGATCAGTTAATCCGTGGATCGACCCGACCAGCTCTTTCTCTTCTTGCACCTCGGCCCCTCCGCAGGGGCAGCGACAGACGCCATCCACACGAGTCTCCGGCGGTGTCGACGACGACGATGACGATGATCCTCGCGCCTCGGCGACGGCTGGCGACACCCGCTTGCCGTTGCTACAGCCCACAGAAGAGAGGAGGAGGAGGGAGAGGTGGCCAGGTGAGGTGAGGGTCACGCCTCGACGCTGCTGGAATTTAAAGGTCACACTCACAGGCCATCCACCGGCAGCACTATTTGTTTCTATCTATAATAAACAGCACTGCTATTCAGGTGTTTTCAAGGCACCTCATGTCATGGCATTTCCTCCCCTCTTTACTTCGCTTTTGAACACAAATCATTGCACTGTTTTTGGACAAGTAGATTAATATCCAGATTATTGGATGGGGTGCGTCATGCATGATGGTTTTGCCGAATAATTGAGACTCGGGCAGTGTCAAGTAGGGGTATTTTTGCAGGTCCACTGAGAAGAAAAGAAGCAAAATATTCATCAAAGAACAAGGGGCTCTCCAGGCTGTGCGGACCTAAAATGCCGTGCTCCATGGTGAGCGAAATAATAAGACGCGCACCTTGTCATGTCCTTGTTAGGTTCTAATTTACTCGGGTCCATCATTACCAGAACTGTGCAGTGGAAGGTGTCTGAATCCGGTGGGCAGTGAGCCCAGATCTCGAGCCGGAAAACTACTATTCTCTCCGATCTATATTATTCGTCGTTCAAAGAGATGTATCTTGATATATTTCAGTGCTTGATATATACATCTCGTTTAAGCGGCAAGTAATATGGATCTGATTAAACATCAAATGAAATGGAGAGGGCCATTTACACCGAATAATCAAAACAGCAGACGCTGCCCGCCCAGTAATTAAACATCAAATGAAATCAGAGAGGGCCATGTAGCCCCCGTACGTTCCCCGTTGGCGCTATCCGTCTCCAGCAGTGACGGCATGCGTTTCACAGTCACAGGGAGACGTTGGGTCAGCTGTTCCCTCCATTTTACTATATAGTGCGTCCGTGCTTTTCGAGGTCCAACTTTGATCATAAATTAAACAACGACACCAACTGCGGTGCGAGAAAAAATTATATAACTGAAAACTTCTTTCAAATATAAATTCACTGATATAATTTTTGCTCCCGCCGCAATCGGTTTTGGTAGTTAAATTTACGGTCAAAGTTGAAGCACATGGATACAGAAAGCACTATATTATGGAATGGAGGGAGTAGTAAACAGCAAGAACAGAAACTGCTGCCAGCAGCAGCAGAGAAGATGGCGTTGGGCGGGCACAACACAACAGCGGCTGCCGAATCATCTGGATTTTGGCAGCAGAGGCGGACAGACAGAGCGATGTGGCACAGGTGCAGAATCTCACTTTGAAGCCACTTGTTATCTTTTGTGCGGCAATGGGGATGTGACCCCAAAGCAGGGGCCAGGGGGTAGCAACTTGCAGCGGGATTTGAAACCACATATCCACCTTGGCCTGAGCCACCCGACCCGTCATCAAAGAAACGGCGCGGTGATAAACTGAAGGCTGATTATGGAATGAGTGCACGTAGAACATGGGACAGAAAAGCAAAAAGCCTACGCAACCTAACCTAGCAGCAGCAGCCCCGCCACCTGCCAGCTGCTTCCTCCCTTTCTCTCCCCTCGTCGCCCCACACGCGGGCGGTCGAGGGGCCCCAACCTTAGCTGCCGGTCACTCCTTTTTCCATCCCTTCTCTCTGCCGTCGTTGGAGGAAGCCGCTAAGCTAAGCCCGGGTGGCTGACGGCGGTGGCGGAGGAGCCTCTCCTTCTCGCGCGCGAGGATGGTGCGGGGCACCCGGGCGAGCGGAACGGTGCCTTGGATCTGAGCCTCCACGGCGGTGGCTCGCTCCCGGTGGCGAGCGGCGGCGTTGCGGCACCTCGGATCGGCGCCGACATGGAGGGCTTTGGTGGACTGGTCGGTTGCGGGCGTGGTTGGCCCTCCGGTCAGATCTGATCTAGCTAGAGTGGCTTGCTCGCTCCGTGGCGGCGGAGATTGGTGGTGGTCCGTGCGCACGATGCGAGATGGTGGTTCGTCGAGCGGATTCGGGTGAAAACCTCGTTCTCGGATTGTTGCTAAGACCGGCGATGGCGGCACTCCTTTGTGTCATTACCTTCTTGAAGGCATCGCCGTGCAGAAGCTCCACATCTGTCTGCTACCTCTGGGGGAAACCCTAAATCAGTAGATCGGATAACGGCGGCACTCTGGTGTCGTTTTTCTCCTTGGGGGCGTCATTCTTGAAGGTGTACACGGGTTCGAGGGACCAGTGGACGGCTTCTTTGGTGGAGCGGTGCTTCATCTTACTCATTGATGGCGGCGGATCTCGGCGGCGTGGCGCAGTGGAGATTCGGCGTCCGATGCGCGGAGATGGACTCGCGCTAGAGAAGGACGATGTCTGACGTCATGGTGGCGTCGACGACAAAGAGGCCTAGCAAGGTCGATGCGTTAGTTTGTGCTCTGAAGATGGATTGGTGGAAGACGGGCGACGACAACACACGAGAGTGCATCGGACCGGTTTGTACCCAAACCCAGTATATGGCTCGCTTGGAGCCTCTGGTTTTAAATGTTAGGCTTTTGTGCGATGTCTATTTGGTATTAGACTTGGATTATCGGCACCCCTTCATCAAGTGGATAGAAGTAGCAATAGTTGTTGCTAAGAATATGGCTTCAGACTACCTGATGTACTACTTTGTAAGGGTCTTGTGAATAATTAATAAAATGGCTACATGCTTCACCCTGATGCAGAGGTCGGGGTAATCTTTTTTTCAGAAAAAACATAGAACATTATAGTATGTGACTATGTCTAAGCAGGACAATAGCGGATCTGCACTCAACATTGTAGAAAGTGGAACAGATCCAACGCTCTCAGGGATGCAGAGTTTCTGTCCCCGAGCTCAAATGAGCTGAGTAAACAGTAAAATAATAATAAAAAGTCTATTTTTTAAAAAACATTGAGAAAAGTCTTAAGGGGTTGCAAAAATTCGTCATGAAATGACATTTCTAGAAGGCGTGATAAAAAAACAAAATCGGTACTTTGAAAATGCTACTTTCAAAAGTATTTTGAAGCACTGAATTTGTATTTTTTTTTTGCCACGCCTTACAGGAATGAGATTCCATGACAAAATTTTGCAAGTACTTAGAACTTTTGTCGACGTTTCTCCCAAAAAATATTTTTTTTTTCTTAAATTTTTTCACTTTTACTATTCACGAGCTCATTTGAGGGAGCAGAAACACACTTTCGCGCTCGCGGCTGCTATTTTAACAGCGTATCTGAGCATGTTCATACCGGGTCCCCATGAATGTACTGTACTGATGTACGTACATGGAGGGCCCTGTTGCACCAGTTAGCACAAGGGAAAACATTGGAGGCGTGGTGCATGCCAGTGTGTGCAACTTTGTCAACTCAGAAAGGGATGAGCTTATTGATACAGAAAGAGATGGAATAAAAGCAAGAGCTGCTTTGGATCTATAGGACAAGTGAGGATCAACAAAGGTGCAGCCCGATGATGCTTCGTGTTCCCCTTCGGCTGGATGGCTCCTTCTCGATCATGTCTGACACGGGGGTACAGTTCTTACTAGGTGTATTGATGTTTATCTAAACTTGGAAAATTACCCGTGCGTCGCGACGGGATAAAAATGCATCGCATCCCTCGTCCAATCACTATGGTTTGAAAGAACAAAAAACATGGTCAAATATCTCTAACATGAAAAGGAATTGTTCTTTCAAGCCAATCATCTTTGCAAAAAGGTCTAATAAATACGCGTGGACACGTCCGTACCGACGCGGAGGATTAAGGTTTAGGATTTTTCTACACATCATTCCTCTCCACCGGCGTACCAATGCAGAGGCATCTCGATCGTTTCCTGATCATTTTCTAATGATGGTGCTACAGAGGCACAGAATGATAGAACGAAACAGTATATTTGCATGAACAATACCCCATGGGAAAAATAAGTTCTTAACCGATTACTATCCATTTTTACACCCATGACATCAGTGAACAGTTAAATAATAATTATCCAAACAAAAGCTGGAACAGTATCCAAATAAACTCATAAGTGCTAACCGAAATAATAGCCCAAATAAACCGAAACAACAAACCCGAATAACCTAGAATAGTGAAATCAGTGTCACGGAACAACACTTGAATGAACCGAAACACATTAACCCACCCAAACCATAAATCGAAACAGTTACTGAATTGTAACTCAAAGTAATACACACATATAAACCGGGACAACAAAAACAGTAAAACAACACTATGCATTCACGTGAACAACAATAGAAAAGAAAAACAAAAAAAACTGGGATTCCTCACCCGTCAACCGGGAACAATGAACAACATTTGAATAAACCGAAACATTAACTCATTGGAACCATAAACCAAAACAGTACCTAAATTGTAACCCAAAAGAATACACCCGGATAAACCAGAACAATAAAAATAGTAAATCAGCACTATCCATTTATGTGAATAGTAATCCAGAAGAAATACCAAAAAAATCCCTAAAGATAAACAGAGACTACTTCTCCCTCGATGCGTTCATCTACGCAAGGAGAATAGTTGATGTTGTTGCAGTCGTCTACCTCGCTTTCTCCTCCATGTGGCCAACCAGATTGAGCCTTCAACCACAATGCGGTCATGGAAGCCATTTCTACGACGCGCTCCATCATGCCAGTCTATAAGCAGCCAATGAGAAGAGGCAATATGAAAATAAAAGTGTCATTTGACGAACCTCTTCACTCCACTCCCTATTCTATTTCTTTGACCGATTCAAAGAGAAATAGAAAAATACAAGACAGGGGATCATCTGTGGAGAGCAATGTTTGCTCAAAAAACTATTGTAGAACCAGTTATTTCTTAGTCACCAAAATTTCCTGAAGTATGGATATACCACTTATGCTGCATTGCAGTTTGAAAAGCCCATTGGGTTGAGCGTCCTATAATCACATTAGCCATTCATAGATATTGCGTTAAAATAAGCTCTCTGCCAATTACTATTCATTTTTACACCCCGACAGTTTTGGGGTTTAAACTAAGTACAAAATTTTAATTTGAATTTTTATTAAATAAATCCATGTTTGAGAGAGAATGAAAGAGTGTCGAGTAGGAATGGATATGAAATGTAGGTGAAAAAGATGCACAAACTGGACAAGAAATATTTACCTACTATAGAGTCTACGCATCGTTTACAATCCCATTCGACCTCAATCCCATTGGAACCAGTTTTTTGGTCTTCTTTTAATTTTGAATATCTTTTGGAAAACACGAACATTTTGGAATCCTCAAACATTTTTTGAATACTGGAGCGGTTTTTGAATTTGTGATTTTTCTGGTAAGATGATCAATTTAAAAATTCTAAATAAATTTTTAAAAATAAATTTTCTAAATTTCCTGAACATTTTTGGAATTTTGAAAAAAAAACATGTAAGGTTTTGAAACTCTAAACAATGTCTGAAAGCGCAAACGTTTTTTGTAATTCTTGATTTTTCAAATCCACTCATTTTTAAATTTAATGATATTTTTTCAACTGAGCATTGTTTTGAAACTACGAGCATTTATTTTTTTAATTTATTTTCCAAACATGTTGAAAAATGCAAACATATTTTCAATATGTAAACATTTAAAGCACATGAACATTTTTTAACAATATAAAGCGTATCTCTATTGGCATAGAAAGATAAAGATTAAATCGAAACATGAACATTTTGAAAAATGCTAACATTTTTTATATGTCTGATTTAAAAAAAACATGTACTTTTTGAAAAATAAAAAAATTGCTTCTGCTAGTGTATATGAGATTTTGAGTCACTTTTAGGAAATCCTGAAATGGCTGTTAAAACAAATATCCATTTCCTTGTTCATGATTCGGTATTCTGGGGTCCTACACATAGATGGACCACCCCAATCCTTTCCGAATTTGGCGGTTAATCTATAGCAGTATGAAAAGACCCAAAGGGGCAGATCCAAACCATCACGACTGTCAAATCATATTATCTAGCGGTTGAAATCGCTCCAATGTTGAGCACCAAACACATTTAACACTTTAATTACCCACCACTGCCATTGGTTATAAACACATTTTGACTCAACGCTATCCCATGAAATCTGTCATGTAATTAATATTCTAACATTCCCGTGAAAAAGTAATTGATATCTTACCAAATACCAACGTGCAACAGATATATCTTACCTAATATAACGTGCAACTAATATCCTACCTAATATAAACGTGCATTGCACGTACTACATTATTACTAGTCTCTACTAGGGTGACAATATTGTAGGGGATGTCCTGCAACAAAATAGCTCGATGCGAGAATGATAAACAACTTAACACCTGGATTAAAGTAAAAAAGAAAAATAAAAAAAGACAAGAAAAGAAACAAGAAACTGAAAAAACAAAACATATAAAATAAAGAAAAAGAAAAACTGAAAAGTTAAACGCTAAAGAAACATCAGAACCCAGTTGAAGATTGTTCTATAAGGTTCCCAAAAGCTATCAGGCACTTTCAGAAGGTTGCCAACACTGGATTCTGTAGAAGCACCACTTGCTGCTACAATTGGCTGGCCCATATTGGTCGATGGCCGCCTCACGTATCCTTACAGAAGCAGTTTGCTGCAGCGAGCGGCAAATAGGAAACACGGTACCAATCCCTGGGCTCATAGGATTGGATCAGCCCATTTGCCGCTGGGCAGAACAAGGGGTTTTATCCATTACTTTTCTGTGTCTCAAAAAAAAATCCATTACTTTTCTCTTAATTTTAATTGACCTTTATTTTTAAAAATAATCAAATCTTTAGATAATTTTAGTAAGTTTTCAAAAGTATTCACGTACTTCTTAAAAATTCATACTATTTTGGATAATGTTTATGATTTTGCAAAGTTTTCATGAAATTTATAAGCGCTCGTAAAATTTTAGAAAGTGTCGTTGAATTTTCAAAAAAAATGTTTAAGAGGTTTTAAAACATGATTCAAACTTCTAAAAAATGTCCGCTCATTCTCAAGTTGTTCATGTTGTAAAATAAATGTTCACATACTTTGAAAATGTCTACACATATTTTGAAAAGGTGTTCACATGTAGTCCACGACCGTGTGACACGAGCTGATCTGAGCTAGTAACATGAACGTGTATTGCCGGTCAGAACTTAAAGTACGATCGAATATTGACGTGTCACGTTAGAACATTCAAACCTGTATATTTAGAGTCACATATGCACGGAATATGAGACTTGGGTTTAAGTCAGTTAGTTCATTGTGCATAAAAATAAATTATTCAATAAAGTATTGTCAACCTGGAACAAGAAACAAATAAAATAAGAGTGAATGGCAGTTCTTTAAGGACAAAAAAAACTTGAGAGAACTAAAGTATGGAAGAATCTAAATGAAGTGTTGAGGCGTGAGCATATTGTGCACTGATAGTCATAAAGTGTAAAAAGAAACAATGCCAATTCACTTAGAAGAAAAGAATACACAAAACTAAATCATGAAAGATTCTAAAACAAATGAGAAGCGTAGGTGTTTTGAGAGTTGTGCATTATGGGTGTGTTTGGATCGGAACCTACACCAGCCGAGCCAAAAAATTGGTCATTGACCAGGGCTACCTGTTTGTTTCCTGACCAATATTTTGGCTCACCATGGCTCATGCAGTTTCACTAGTTCATTTTGCGCCAATGAATTGGCAAGTCGCCGGCGGCTGAAAGGTGCGCCAAAAAATTGGCGTGCCCGCAGATTGGTAGGGCTGACAGGGGCAGCATCCAAACACACCCATAATGCATTCTGCTTAGGCTTTGTCATGAAGTCTTCTAGATAATACACATGAAAAAAATCAGTGTAGTGAATAAAATATTCAATGGCCAACAATACTTGGATTTTCCAACTTTTCATTGTCGGATTGGCTTCATCCAACATCCAATAACTAAAATTATTTATATACTATATAGTTATATAGATTTGGATCGATGGGGTGCTTCGCACTTTTGTCTTTGTCATTGGTCTTGTATGCCGCTGTCCTATAGTCCGCACATGCTAGCTTGTCGTTGCATGTTCCGTTTACCATTAATATTGTGGTGACGACCTGTCCTGCATGTCAAAGTGTAAGAGCATCTTCAAAAGAAGCGTTATATAAACGACACGCGGTATAAAAGTTGCTTTTAACGTGCGTGGACCTAATTTGAAGTCTCCAGCAGCCGCATAAAAAGCGCGTGCTATAACTAATGCAGCGCGCGCATTAAAAAGGCATCATGCGCAGCATATTTAGTGCGCCCGATCTCGCGTGCTGCAAACTCTGGGCTGCTACAGATGAGACCGCTTGATTGGTACCGCTGGACTCGCGCGCGCTGCATATTTTACAGCGCTTGTTGGAGCAAACGTCTTCTAGCGCCCTAACGAAACCTACTTGCGCGTTATAAACCCATTTTTAGGCGCCACGCATTGGTCGGCTGTTGGAGATGCTCTAAGCGGCAATCCTAAACAAGCATTGCTTGGTGCACGCGCGTTATCTGCCCGATGGTTGAACGACGAGGTGTGGTAGCCAGGGTACGTATGCGGCTCACAACCATTGGTTACTGTGTCGTGTGCACATCGGGCAGAAAAGTATCGTGTGCATAGTCATTCTGATCCTAGATTCCTGATTTTATCAGGTGTAAATCAGAATGTTTAATATAGTGCATATAGAACTTTTTAAAAGCCAAACTATATAATTGGGAAAATCTATAGAGAGAACTATTTATATCTACAATAACAAATATATACAATATGAAAATGCATCTCATGATATATATAGTGATATGTATTTGGTATGTATATCAATATATGTAGATATGTTTCTCCATAAACTCGTTCAAAGTTTGTATAGTTTGCCTGTTGAAATTCTATAGACACATTATGGATCGGAGAGAGGGTTAGTTTCTTAGTTTTTTTTAAACAAGGCCTTAATTTAGATTTAGGCCCAACAAGAGCTTGCTCTGTTGGAACAAGATTTATTAGATGGCACTGCGCGTCCGCAACATCATGTGCTAGCAATTTGGACCATCATCCCTCAAAAAAATTTATTAGATGGCACTCCGTACTTGTCACAACAGGGACGAGACCTCCCTGCCTGGATACCATCGAATCCTGGATACAGACTGGAGACAAGAATCGGGCATGGACTAAGCTACCAGCGAGCTGCTGATCATGCCTGATCGTCTGCTAAGTTGGCGCCTCTACTCCACGGGCCAGGTCACGGCAATGGGGCTCCTCACCGTGCGCCGCCTGCCCAGCCCCGCGCCCCGCTGCTTCCACACCAGGTACCCCTCCCCGCTGTCCCTCCCCGCCGCGCCTGACGCGTCCACCCACACCTGGAAGCTCTTCTTCTCGCCGAACTCCGCGAACGCCAGCGTCGTGGGCGCGACCGTGACCTTGACCCCCGGCGGCGCGCCCACCCGCGCCGTGTACGTCGAGTTGGGCGCGCCCACGTTGGTGACCGTCCTCCGGAGCACCGCCGAGGTCTCGCCGCCGCCGTCCTTGAACGCCACCGCCATCGACGGGTAGTTGAGCGTGAACCCAGGGTTCTCGTGCAGCAGCTCGCTGCAGTCGACGGCGCTGTGCGTGATCTTGAACACCTCCCTCTGCGTGTACCCCAGCGTGCACAGGTGCGTCACGTAGTCGGCCGGCTCGATGTCGTAGACGAGGCCTGGGTCGACGGCGAGGGCCGGGTTCACGTGCCCCGCGCCCATGCCGAACGCGTCGGCGCGGTCGCCGCCGTCGCCGTCGGTGATCGGCTTGCCCTGCCGGTCCGTCACGTCGGCCGTCGTCATGATCGCCGAACGCACCATCGCCGGGCTCCATGAAGGATGCGCCGACCTGACCAGCGCCGCGATGCCGCTCACGTGCGGGCACGCCATCGACGTCCCCGACAGCACCGTGAAGTTGGTCCGCCGCGCGTCGCCGTCCAGCCCCGACGGACCCACGCTGCCCGGCCACGCAGCGATGATGTTCACCCCGGGCGCGATCACGTCGGGCTTCAGCACCGATGGGCTCGTCACGCTCGGCCCTCGCGCCGAGAACAGCGCCACCGCCGGTGCGCGCGCTCGCCCGATCCGCGTGCCGCCGAACTCGATCCTTGCCACCGGCCGCGGCGTCGAGCTGATGTACTTCTTGAGCTCGACGGCTTCCTGGTAGCCGATGAGTGTCGCGGGGAGGACGTGCACATCGACGGAGTCCTCCTGCCGGTTGATCTCGGAGTTCGCGAGCACCATGGCCGCGCCGCCCGCTTCTTTCACCGCTTGGCCTTTGTCTGCCCGGCCGGTGATGCCGCGGTCACATACCACCATCTTCCCGGCGACGTCGGCCGCGGAGAGGGAGCCCTTCATGCAGTACATCGCTTCCCGGGACCCACCGGCGGCGTAGAACAGCTCGAGCGCTTTCCCGCCATTTTTCAAACCAACTTTTCCCGGGTACATGGACTCACCGTACAGGACCCGGCCGTTGCCGAGCCGGACGTAGGCCGGGAAGCGGCGATCCAGTGTGGCAGCGCCGACGGTGAGCATCCAGGGCGCTTCGTTGGCCACGGAGCTCGGCTCCGGCCCGTTGTTGCCGGCGGCGCTGACGACGGAGACGCCGCGCACCGTGGCACGGAAGCTGCCGATGGCGATGCTGTCCTCGAAGAGCGGGATGGGGAAGCCGCCCAGGGAGAGCGACAGCACGTCGACGCCGTCGCGCACCGCGTCGTCCATCCCGGCGAGGATATCGGAGCTGAAGCATCCGTTGAACCAGCAGACCTTGTACGCGGCGACGTGCGCGCCGGGAGCCACGCCGCGCGCCTCCCCGGCCCCGGCGCCGAGGACACTGGCTCCGGCCACGGCGGACCCCGCGGCTGTCGACGCCGTGTGGGTCCCGTGCCCGTGCGCGTCCCGTGGCGAAGCGTACTCCCGCGTCCGCGCGGCGGCGTCCGACGGGTCCGTCGGGTAGTTGGCGCGGTGGCCGTTGGAGTAGAACCGCGCGCCGACGAGCTTCCGGTTGCAGTTGGTCGCGTTGAACCGCTCCCCGGTCTCGCACACGCCCCGCCACCGGTCCGGCACCGGCGGCATCCCGCGGTCGTCGAAGCTCGGGCTCTCCGGCCACACGCCCGTGTCGAGCACCCCGACCACCACGCCGCGGCCATACCGCGCGCGCGCCCACGCCCCGGTCGGGCACACGTTTAGGCCGAGGAAC
Organism: Triticum dicoccoides; assembly: GCF_002162155.2. Taxonomy (NCBI): domain Eukaryota; kingdom Viridiplantae; phylum Streptophyta; class Magnoliopsida; order Poales; family Poaceae; genus Triticum; species Triticum dicoccoides. The sequence goes on from NC_041386.1 coordinate 647,842,359, forward strand.
CGGTACGAGTACGTGGTGTGGAGCTCCACCCGGCGGTCCTCCCGCACCGACGAGACGCCCTGCAGCGCCCGCAGCGCCGCCGCCTCGCCGGCCGTGAGCCGCGCCGCGAAGCCGTCGAACACGGTGTGGTAAGAGTAGAGCAGCCGCGACGACGACATGTGACGCTTGTCATCTTGCTCCTCGGAAGAAGGCACGGATTTGGCGAGGAAGGCGAGGTGCCAGTCGTGGTCGGAGGAGGCTGACTCGCCGCCGCCGGTAGATCCGCGCGGGTGCAGCTGCACAATGTAGGTCTGCAGAGCCTCCTCCTGGTCCGCGGCGGCGCCATGAAGAAACGCCAACGAGGAGAGGAAGAGGAAGAAGAGCACCACGTGGGAGGCGAACGGGTGGAGGAAACCCATGGCTGCCTTGCTGAGCAACCGAGCAGGTGTCTGCTGTGGTTTGCAACGGTGAGGTGGGAGATGGAGGTGGGATTCATCGAAATGCGGGGTGCTATTTGAAGCGGCATGCAGCGCGCGGGCGCGGGGGGGAGGCACGGCGAGAATTTGAGACGGGGAGGGAGGCCTCGTGAGGAGGATCGCCCTCATCACCGGCCGTGGCACGAGACGGGTACCGGAGGGAGTAATGGCAGGCAGGGCCGTCCGGGCTCCGGCCGCCAGTCACCCACCCGATCGAGCTCTGACAGACGCTGGGTTCCTTAATGGCGCAGACACGGGTAGAGAGAGAGACAGAGGAGGAAGACGGGGGGAGGAGCGTACCTGCGCGTGCGTGGTGTAGCCTAGGAGTAATTGTTCAGCGTGCTACACGACGACGACGGGCGCGCAGGGCCTGAATCCTCCATTGCTCGTCCGTGCCAGTGCCAAGCCATGCAAGCGCCGGCCTCGCTGCCTCGTGCGCGCCATTTATGATGCCTGCTGCCTCCTTGCCATTCTCTGCACGCGTATATGGTGAGTGTGATGCGTGGCCGTGGCGCTCCCCCTGCGACAAGCTTTGCACCAGCGCATTTATCATCGTGCCCTGGACTGTGGTGTGCTTGCCATGGCTCGTGTCGAGAGAGGCGAAGCCAACTAGCCAAGCAGGGGAGCGCGCGCCTCTCCTCCAGACCTCCATGACCATGGACTGGACAAAGGCTCCATGCGTATCCAAAATCGTCTATTATTGTATTTATTTATTTTTATTAAAAGTACAATTTGTTTATCCAAATTTGGACAAAATACAACTTTTATTAAAAAAACTGAAAATCTAGTCATTCCCTTTAGCACTAAGCTTCCTAGTTTGAAGAGTCCACATTCAATTGAGGTCTTCAATTAGAATTTGATCGCCCGATTTTGACCAGGTCAACAATTTCTCAAAGCTCTCTCATTCAATTCTTTCATACTATACACTATGCTTTCTAATTTTTAACGTCTCACAATTAATTGAGATATTCAATTTAGAATTGGGTCAACATATTTTGACCAAGTCAACACTTTCTCAAGCTCTCCCGTTTAATTGTTTTAATTCACTATGTTCTCTAATTTTGAACCTCTTTCGTTCAATTGAGGTATTCAGTTTTGGATTTGGTTTACGATTCTGACCGGGTGTAACACCCCGGATGTAACTTTCCCAATTTATACTCCAACTCTTGCCGTTTCCGGCGTTAAGTTATTTTATTCTCTCGGGTTCGGGTCTTTGTCTTCGTGTGTTGTTGTCGTTGTCATGCATCTCATATCATGTCATCATGTGCATTGCATTTGCATACGTGTTCGTCTCATGCAATCGAGCATTTTCTCCGTTGTCCGTTTTGCATTCCGGCGCTTCGTTCTCCTCCGGTGGTCATTTCTATCTTTCTTTCGTGTGTGAGGATTAAACATTTCCGGATTGGACCGAGACTTGCCAAGCGGCCTTGGTTTACTACCGGTAGACCGCCTGTCAAGTTTCGTATCATTTGGACTTCGTTTGATACTCCAACGGTTAACCGAGGGACCGAAAAGGCCTCGTGTATGTTGCAGCCCAACACCCCTCCATTTTGGCCCAAAACCCACCAAACTCTGCTCCATGTCCTACAGCGTTCGATCACGATCGCGTGGCCAAAAACCGCACCTCATTTGGACTCTCCTAGCTCCCTCTATGCCTATTTAAACACCCCCCATTCCAAATCCCGGGTCTCCCCTCGTCCCTAACCCTAAATTCCAGATCCGCCGCCGCCGGACACATCCGCCACCGACGAACACGTCCGGTCCGCCCGCCGCCGCCACGTGGCATGCCACCATTGGCCCGCCTCCGCCGTCGTTCCACCCTGCCGCCAGACCCGGGAGGCGCGTGGCCGACCCCCGGGGCCCATCTCGCCTCGCCCCGCCGCCCGGTGAAGCCGCCTCCACGCGCCGCAGCCACC
>NC_041386.1:647845468-647906150 GCF_002162155.2 Triticum dicoccoides
CCTCTACGCCGCGCTGCCGCCGCCGCCTCCGCCCGCCGCCGCCGCCGCCGCCGCCGCGCCGGCAGGAGCCGCCCCGGCCTCGCCTCCCCTCTTCCCCGGCCGGCGAACCCACTCCGGCGAGCTCCGGGTCAGCTCCGGTGGGATCCCCGACGAACTTCGTAATCCGTGCCCGGATCTCAGATCTGAAATCCTAACCCTAGGTCGTTTTTTTCCCGCCAAGTCCCAGAATTTTTACTTCATATGCTCCTGTTCGAGGCCCCGTAACTTTGCATCTGTAGCTCCGATTTGGGCATATAGCATATCAAAATGTTCACCTCAGAGAGTACATAATTTCATTCCTTTGCATCATTTTCATTTGAGTTCATCTTGGTACCCGAAATGCTGTTAGAACAGGGCTACTTGAGTTAATTGTCAGATCTGTTACTCCGTTTAGCACTTTTGTCATTTTTGCCATGATTATTGTGTGCATGATATGCCCGTGAGTTCTACATGTGTTTTGTTAAGGGTTTTGTCATCTTTCCAGAGGTGCAACCCATGTATTTTTAGGATGTGTGTGGTGACTTGTGCAAGCTTGCAAAGTGGTGCACTTGCTAAGTCTATTTTCAGGGACTTAGTAATTTCACTAAGTCCTGGGATTGTTTATCTCACGATGCCATATGTTCATGTTGTTTCCTAGTGATCCGTGCCTCTTTTGAGGATGATCAGTAAGGGTGTTTTGTTAATATTGTAGTGCTCTATCCATCCATGTCTTTGTTTGCAATTATAGAGCACCCTAGCTTGAGTCAATCGAGCTCTACTTTTGCTTCGTTGCGAATCTGGGCAGATCGTTAACTTGTTTGCGATTTTGCCGACGTTATTGTAGTTGATCCGTGCATGCTATGCCATTGTTCTTGCCATGTCTAGCTTGAATTTTGTGTCTTCTTGATGGGTGTATGCTTGCCTTGCCATGACTTGCACCGTAGTGAGTGCATCGAGCTCGTAAACATGCCTACTTGAGTTATATTTCAGCATGTCCCAGTTTTCCGTGTCTGAAAACTGATTATGTTTTTGCTATGTTCACGTGCTTGCAATTGTATTTTGTGATCCCTTTTGGCTCAAGGTCACAAAGGGACTTTTGTTAAGCTTGTTGAGTAGCTCCATGCCATGTCTTTCTTTGTCATGTTCAGGTCCTGTAGCATGTTACTTTGTTGCTCCGAAGAGGGCTATATGATCTGAAATTCCAGACAAGTGTTAATTTCATTAAGTCTGAGATCTGTTTTGCCATTTGCATTTTGCCATGCCTATTTGAACCGGTTAATGAATGAATTGGCCGTAGCTCAGTGCTAGACTTTTGTTAAGCAACTTGTGTGCATCCCTGCCATATATTTTGTTGTCATGTTTGGGTGCTGTAGCATGTTCATCTCATGGCATTTAGATGCCTACTTGTTGTAAATCGCAGACCGATGTCATTTTTGAATCGCTTGCCATTTCCAAACCGTAACTCTGATTCCGGCGTTCTTTATATCGTTTTCAAGCGATTTCATCTCATCTTTCCAGTGGCACCCTTGGAATTCTAAGTTGAGGCCAGGTTCATGTATTTCCTGTCATATCTTGCATTTTGCATCCCGCATCGCATCCCGCATAGTATATCATCTTTGCATCATGTTGTTTGAGTTTGCACGTGGTTGATTGTATCCTTGTTGCTTGTCTGTCTTGTTTGGGTAGAGCCGGGAGACGAGTTCGCTAACGAGGAGCCCATTGAGTTTGCTTTTGAGGATCCAGTCAACTCTGACAACTGTGTAGGCAAGATGATCATACCCTCGAAATCACTACTATCTTTGCTATGCTAGTTTGCTCGCTCTTTTGCTATGCCATTGCTACGATGCCTACCACTTGCTTGCAAGCCTCCCAAATTGCCATGTCAAACCTCTAACCCACCTTTGTCCTAGCAAACGCTTGATTGGCTATGTTACCGCTTTGCTCAGCCCCTCTTATAGCGTTGCTAGTTGCAGGTGAAGATTGGAGGCCGTTCCTTGATGGAACATCTTTTATTTACTTGTTGGGATATCATTATATTGCTATGTTATCTTAATGCATCTATATACTTGATAAAGGGTGGAAGGCTCGGCCTCTCGCCAAGTGTTTTGTTCCACTCTTGCCGCCCTAGTTTCTGTCATATCGGTGTTATCTTTCCGGATTTTGCGTTCCTTACGCGGTTGGGTTATAATGGGAACCCCTTGATAGTTCGCCTTAGTTAAAGCTTTTCCAGCAATGCCCAACCTTGGTCTTACCATTTGCCACCTAGCCTCTTTTCCCTCGGGTTTCCGGAGCCCGCGGGTCATCTTATTTTAAAAACCCCCGGGCCAGTGCTCCTTTGAGTGTTGGTCCAAACTAAAGTCCTGTGCAGCGCCCCCTCGGGGAAACTCGAGGTTTGGTTTTAGTTGTATGGAGCGCTCATCTGAGTGTGCCCTGAGAAAGAGATATGTGCAGCTCCTATCGGGATTTGTCGGCACATTCGGGCGGTGTTGCTGGTCTTGTTTTAACATGTCGAAGTGTCTTGAGTTACCGAGATACCGAGTCTGATCGGAACGTCTTGGGAGGAGGTTTATTCCTTCGTTGACCGTGAGAGCTTGTCATGGGCTAAGTTGGGACTCCCCTGCAGGGATTGAACTTTCGAAAGTCGTGCCCGTGGTTATGGGCAGATGGGAATTTGTTAATGTCCGGTTGTAGATAACTTGAACCTTAATTAAATTAAAATGAGTCAACTGAGTGTGTTACCGTGATGGCCTCTTCTCGGCGGAGTCCGGGAAGTGGACACGGTGTTGGAGTAATGTTTACGCAGGTTGCTCTCTAGTTTCTCGCTCGTGCTTTGCCATCTCTTCTCGTTCTTTTTTGCGATAAGTTAGCCACCATATATGCTAGTCGCTTGCTGCAGTTCCACATATATTTTACCTTGCCATACCTTTAAGCTTAAATAGTCTTGATCGCGAGGGTGCGAGATTGCTGAGTCCCTGTGGCTCACAGATTACTATTACACCAGATGCAGGGCCTGATGATTCCGCTCCAGGAGACGCGTATGAGCTCAAGTGGGAGTTCGACGAAGACTCTCAACGATACTATGTTTCCTTTCCCAATGATCAGTAGTGGTGCCCAGTTGGGGGTGAACGAGACCGTGTCGCATGTTGGGTTCTCTTCTATTTTGGCGCCGTAGTCGGGCCATGAGTGTTTGGATGATGTAATTGTTGGAAATATGCCCTAGAGGCAATAATAAAAGCATTATTATTATATTTCCTTATTCATGATAATTGTCTTTATTCATCCTATAATTGTGTTATCCGGAAATCATAATACATGTGTGAATAATAGACAACAACATGTCCCTAGTAAGCCTCTAGTTGACTAGCTCGTTGATCAACAGATAGTCTTGGTTTCCTGACTATGGACGTTGGATGTCATTGATAACGAGATCACATCATTAGGAGAATGATGTGATGGACAAGACCCAATCCTAAACATAGCATAAGATCGTATAGTTCGTTTGCTAGAGTTTTCCAATGTCAAGTATCTTTTCCTTAGAGCATGAGATCGTGTAACTCCCGGATACCGTAGGAGTGCTTTGGGTGTACCAAACGTCACAACGTAACTGGGTGACTATAAAGGTATACTACGGGTGTCTTCGAAAGTGTCTGTTGGGTTGACACGGATCAAGACTGGGATTTGTCACTCCATATGACGGAGAGGTATCACTGGGCCCACTCGGTAATGCATCATCATAATGAGCTCAAAGTGACCAAGTGTCTGGTCACGGGATCATGCATTACGGTACGAGTAAAGTGACTTGCCGGTAACGAGATTGAACGAGGTATTGGGATACCGACGATCAAATCTCGGGCAAGTAACATACCGATTGACAAAGGGAATTGTATACGGGGTTGCTTGAATCCTCAACATCGTGGTTCATCCGATGAGATCATCGAGGAGCGTGTGGGAGCCAACATGGGTATCCAGATCCCGCTATTGGTTATTGATCGGAGAGTCGTCTCGGTCATGTCTACATGTCTCCCGAACCCGTAGGGTCTACACACTTAAGGTTCGGTGACGCTAGGGTTGTAGGGATATGTATATGCAGTAACCCGAATGTTGTTCGGAGTCCCGGATGAGATCTCGGACGTCACGAGGAGTTCCGGAATGGTCCGGAGGTAAAGAATTATATATAGGAAGTGCTATTTCGGGCATCGGGACAAGTTTCGGGGTCACGGGTATTGTACCAGGACCACCGGAAGGGTCCCGGGGGTCCACCGGGTGGGGCCACCTGTCCCGGGGGGCCACATGGGCTGTAGGGGGTGCGCCTTGGCCTACATGGGCCAAGGGCACCAGCCCCAAGAGGCCCATGCGCCTAGGGTTTCAAGGAGGGAAGAGTCCTAGGAGGGGAAGGCACCTCCTAGGTGCCTTGGGGAGGAGGGATTCCTCCCCTTGGCCGCACCCCCCCTAGGAGATTAGATCTCCTAGGGCCGACGCCCCCCCCTTGGCCCTCCTATATATAGTGGGGGAGATGAAGGACTTCTTACCTTCTCTTTTGGTGCCTCCCTCTCCCTCTCCAACACCTCCTCCTCCTCCTTCATAGTGCTTAGCGAAGCCCTGCGGGAGTACTGCAGCTCCATCACCACCACGCCGTCGTGCTGCTGCTAGAGCCATCTCCCTCAACCTCTCCTTCCCCCTTGCTGGATCAAGAAGGAGGAGACGTGGTTGTTTCGTACGTGTGTTGAACGCGGAGGTGCCGTCCGTTCGGTGCTAGGATCTTCGGTGATTCGAATCACGTCGAGTACGACTCCATCATCCCCGTTCTTTGAACGCTTCCGCTCGCGATCTACGAGGTATGTAGATGCATCTAATCACTCGTTGCTAGATGAACTCCTAGATGGATCTTGGTGAAACCGTAGGAAAATTTTTTGTTTTCTGCTACGTTCTCCAACAGTGGTATCAGAGCTAGGTCTATGCGTAGTTCTCTTGCACGAATAGAACACAATTTGTTGTGGGCGTTGATGTTGTCAACTTTCTTGCCGCTACTAGTCTTATCTTGCTTCAACGGTATTGTGGGATGAAGCGGCCCAGACCAACCTTACACGTACGCTTACGTGAGACCGGTTCCACCGACTAACATGCACAAGTTGCATAAGGTGGCTGGCGGGTGTCTGTCTCTCCTACTTTAGTTGGAGCGGATTCGATGAAAACGGTCCTTATGAAGGATAAATAGAAGTTGACAAATCACGTTGTGGCTTTCACGTAGGTAAGAAAACGTTCTTGCTAGAACCCTACTTCAGCCACGTAAAACTTGCAACAACAATTAGAGGATGTCTAACTTGTTTTTGCAGCAAGTGCTTTGTGATATGATATGGCCAAAGTTGTGATGAATGATGAATGATCTATATGTGATGTATGAGATGTTCATGCTATTGTAATAGGAATCACGACTTGCATGTCGATGAGTATGACAACCGGCAGGAGCCATATGAGTTGTCTTTATTTTTTTGTATGACCTGCATGTCATTGAGAAACGCCATGTAAATTACTTTACTTTATTGCTAAACGCGTTAGACATAGTAGTAGAAGTAATAGTTGGCGAGCAACTTCATGGAGACACGATGATGGAGATCATGGTGTCATGCCGGTGACAAGATGATCATGGAGCCCCAAGATGGAGATCAAAGGAGCTATGTGATATTGGCCATATCATGTCACTGTTATTATTTGATTGCATGTGATGTTTATCATGTTTTTGCATCTTGTTTACTTAGAAAGACGGTAGTAAATAAGATGATCCCTCATAATAATTTCAAGAAAAGTGTTCCCCCTAACTATGCACCGTTGCGACAGTTTGTTGTTTCGAAGCACCACGTGATGATCGGGTGTGATAGATTCTAACGTTCACATACAACGGGTGTAAGACAGATTTACACATGCAAAACACTTAGGTTGACTTGACGAGCCTAGCATGTACAGACATGGCCTCGGAACACAGAAGACCGAAAGGTCGAGCATGAGTCGTATAGAAGATACGATCAACATGAAGATGTTCACCGACGTTGACTAGTCTGTATCACGTGATGATCGGACACGACCTAGTTAACTCGGATCATGTTATACTTAGATGACTAGAGGGATGTCTATCAAAGTGGGAGTTCATTGAATAATTTGATTAGATGAACTTAATTATCATGAACTTAGTCTAAAATCTTTACAATATGTCTTGTAGATCAAATGGCCAACGTAGTCCTCAACTTCAACGCGTTCCTAGAGAAAACCAAGCTGAAAGACGATGGCAGCAACTACACGGACTGGGTCCAGAACCTGAGGATCATCCTCATAGCTGCCAAGAAAGATTATGTCCTACAAGCACCGCTAGGTGATGCACCTGTTCTCCCTGCAGAACAAGACGTTATGAATGCTTGGTAGGCACGTACCGATGACTACTCCCTCGTTCAGTGCGGCATGCTTTACAGCTTAGAGCCGGGGCTCCAAAAGCGTTTTGAGAGACACGGAGCATATGAGATGTTCGAAGAGCTGAAAATGGTTTTCCAAGCTCATGCCCGGGTCGAGAGATATCAAGTCTCCGACAAGTTCTTCAGCTGTAAGATGGAGGAAAACAGTTCTGTCAGTGAGCACATACTCACTATGTCTGGGTTGCATAACCGCTTGACTCAGCTGGGAGTTAATCTCCCGGATGACGCGGTCATTGACAGAATCCTTCAGTCGCTTCCACCGAGCTACAAGAGCTTTGTGATGAACTTCAATATGCAGGGGATGGAAAAGACCATTCCTGAAGTATTTGCAATGCTGAAAATCAGCAGAGGTAGAAGTCAAAAAGGAACATCAAGTGTTGATGGTGAATAAAACCACTAAGTTCAAGAAAGGCAAGGGTAATAAAACCTTCAAGAAAGACGGCAAGGGAGTTGCCGCGCCCGGCAAGCAAGCTGCCGGGAAGAAGCCAAAGAATGGACCCAAGCCCGAGACTGAGTGCTTTTATTGCAAGGAAAGTGGTCACTGGAAGCGGAACTGCCCCAAATACTTAGCGGACAAGAAGGCCGGCAAAACGAAAGGTATATGTGATATACATGTAATTGATGTGTACCTTACCAGTACTCGTAGTAGCTCCTGGGTATTTGATACCGGTGCAGTTGCTCACATTTGTAACTCAAAGCAGGAGCTGCGGAATAAGCGGAGACTGGCGAAGGACGAGGTGACGATGCGCGTCGGGAATGGTTCCAAGGTCGATGTGATTGCCGTCGGCATGCTACCTCTACATTTACCTACGGGATTAGTTTTGAACCTCAATAATTGTTATTTACTGCCAAGTTTGAGCATGAACATTGTATCAGGATCTCGTTTAATACGAGATAGCTACTCATTTAAATCCGAGAATAATGGTTGTTCTATTTATATGAGAGATATGTTTTATGGTCATGCTCCGATGGTAAATGGTTTATTCTTAATGAATCTCGAGCGTAATGCTACACATGTTCATAGTGTGAGTACCAAAAGATGTAAGATTGATAATGATAGTCCCACATACTTGTGGCACTGCCGCCTTGGTCACATAGGTGTCAAACGCATGAAGAAGCTCCATACTGATGGACTTTTAGAGTCTCTTGATTACGAATCATTTGACACGTGCGAACCATGCCTCATGGGTAAAATGACCAAGACTCCGTTCTCAGGAACAATGGAGCGAGCAACCAACTTATTGGAAATCATACATACTGATGTGTGCGGTCCAATGAGTGTTGAGGCTCGCGGTGGCTATCGTTATGTTCTCACACTCACTGATGACTTAGTAGATATGGGTATGTCTACTTAATAAAACACAAGTCTGAGACCTTTGAAAAGTTCAAAGAATTTCAGAGTGAGGTTGAGAATCAACGTGACAGGAAAATCAAGTTCCTGCGATCAGATCGTGGAGGAGAATACTTGAGTCACGAGTTTGCTACACACTTAAGAAAATGTGGAATAGTTTCACAGCTCACGCCGCCTGGAACACCTCAGTGTAATGGTGTGTTCGAACGTCATAATCGCACTCTATTAGATATGGTGCGATCTATGATGTCTCTTACCGATTTACCGCTATCTTTTTGGGGTTATGCTTTAGAGACTGCCGCATTCACTTTAAATAGGGCACCATCGAAATCCGTTGAGACGACATTGTTTGAATTATGGTTTGGGAAGAAACCTAAGCTGTCGTTTCTAAAAGTTTGGGGATGCGATGCTTATGTCAGGAAACTTCAACCTGAAAAGCTCGATCCCAAATCGGAAAAATGCGTCTTCATAGGATACCCTAAAGAAACTATTGGGTATACCTTCTACCTCAGATCCGAAGGCAAGATCTTTGTTGCCAAGAATGGATCCTTTCTAGAGAAGGAGTTTCTCTCAAAAGAAGTAAGTGGGAGGAAGGTAGAACTTGATGAAGTATTACCTCTTGAACCGGAAAAAGGCGCAACTCAAGAAAATGTTCCTGAGGTGCCTGCACCGACTAGAGAGGAAGTTAATGATGATGATCAAGATACTTCGGATCAAGCTCCTACTGAAATTCAAAGGTCCACAAGGACACATTCCGCACCAGAGTGGTACAGCAACCCTGTCTTGGAAATCATGTTATTAGACAACGGTGAACCTTCGAACTATGAAGAAGCGATGGCGGGCCCGGATTCTGACAAATGGCTAGAAGCCATGAAATCCGAGATAGGATCCATGTATGAAAACGAAGTATGGACTTTGACTGACTTGCCCGTTGAGCAGTGAGCCATAGAAAATAAATGGATCTTTAAGAAGAAGACAGACGCGGATGGTAATGTGACCATCTATAAAGCTCGGCTTGTCGCTAAGGGTTATCAACAAGTTCAAGGGGTTGACTACGATGAGACTTTCTCACCGGTAGCGAAGCTGAAGTCCGTCCGAATCATGTTAGCAATTGCCGCATTTTATGATTATGAAATATGGCAGATGGACGTCAAAACGGCATTCCTTAATGGTTTCCTTAAGGAAGAATTGTATATGATGCAGCCGGAAGGTTTTGTCGATCCTAAGAATGCTGACAAGGTGTGCAAGCTCCAACGCTCGATTTATGGGCTGGTGCAAGCATCTCGGAGTTGGAACATTCGCTTTGATGAGATGATCAAAGCGTTTGGGTTTACACAGACTTATGGAGAAGCCTGTGTTTACAAGAAAGTGAGTGGGAGCTCTGTAGCATTTCTCATATTATATGTAGATGACATACTTTTGATGGGAAATGATATAGAACTCTTGGACAGCATTAAGGCCTACTTGAATAAAAGTTTTTCAATGAAGGACCTTGGAGAAGCTGCATATATATTAGGCATCAAGATCTATAGAGATAGATAAAGACGCCTCATAGATCTTTCACAAAGCACATACCTTGATAAGATATTGAAGAAGTTCAATATGGATCAGTCTAAGAAGGGGTTCTTGCCTGTGTTACAAGGTGTGAAATTGAGCTCAGCTCAATGTCCGACCACGGCAGAAGATATAGAAGAGATGAGTGTCATCCCCTATGCCTCAGCCATAGGTTCTATTATGTATGCCATGCTGTGTACCAGACCTGATGTAAACCTTGCCGTAAGTTTGGTAGAAAGGTACCAAAGTAATCCCGGCAAGGAACACTGGACAGCGGTCAAGAATATCCTAAAGTACCTGAAAAGGACTAAGGAAATGTTTCTCGTTTATGGAGGTGACGAAGAGCTCGTCATAAAGGGTTACGTCGACGCTAGCTTCGACACAGATCTGGATGACTCTAAGTCACAAACCGGATACGTGTATATTTTGAATGGTGGGGTAGTAAGCTGGTGCAGTTGCAAGCAGAGCGTCATGGTGGGATCTACATGTGAAGCGGAGTACATGGCAGCCTCGGAGGCAGCGCATGAAGCAATTTGGGTGAAGGAGTTCATCACCGACCTAGGAGTCATACCCAATGCGTCGGGGCCAATCAAGCTCTTCTGTGACAACACTGGAGCTATTGCTCTTGCCAAGGAGCCCAGGTTTCACAAGAAGACAAGGCACATCAAGCGTCGCTTCAACTCCATTCGTGAAAATGTTCAAGATGGAGACATAGATATTTGTAAAGTACACACGGACCTGAATGTAGCAGATCCGTTAACTAAACCTCTCCCTAGAGCAAAACATGATCAACACCAGAATTCCATGGGTGTTCGATTCATCACAATGTAACTAGATTATTGACTCTAGTGCAAGTGGGAGACTGTTGGAAATATGCCCTAGAGGCAATAATAAAAGCATTATTATTATATTTCCTTGTTCATGATAATTGTCTTTATTCATGCTATAATTGTGTTATCCGGAAATCGTAATACATGTGTGAATAATAGACAACAACATGTCCCTAGTAAGCCTCTAGTTGACTAGCTCGTTGATCAACAGATAGTCATGGTTTCCTGACTATGGACATTGGATGTCATTGATAATGAGATCACATCATTAGGAGAATGATGTGATGGACAAGACCCAATCCTAAACATATCATAAGATCGTATAGTCCGTTTGCTAGAGTTTTCCAATGTCAAGTATCTTTTCCTTAGACCATGAGATCGTGTAACTCCCGGATACCGTAGGAGTGCTTTGGGTGTACCAAACGTCACAAGTAACTGGGTGACTATAAAGGTATACTACGGGTGTCTTCGAAAGTGTCTGTTGGGTTGACACGAATCAAGACTGGGATTTGTCACTCCGTATGATGGAGAGGTATCACTGGGCCCACTCGGTAATGCATCATCATAATGAGCTCAAAGTGACCAAGTGTCTGGTCACGGGATCATGCATTACGGTATGAGTAAAGTGACTTGCCGGTAACGAGATTGAACGAGGTATTGGGATACCGACGATCGAATCTCGGGCAAGTAACATACCGATTGACAAAGGGAATTGTATACGGGGTTGCTTGAATCCTCGACATCGTGGTTCATCCGATGAGATCATCGAGGAGCGTGTGGGAGCCAACATGGGTATCCAGATCCCGCTGTTGGTTATTGACCGGAGAGTCATCTCGGTCATGTCTACATGTCTCCCGAACCCGTAGGGTCTACACACTTAAGGTTCAGTGACGCTAGGGTTGTAGGGATATGTATATGCAGTAACCCGAATGTTGTTCGGAGTCCCGGATGAGATCCCGGACGTCACGAGGAGTTCCAGAATGGTCCAGAGGTAAAGAATTATATATAGGAAGTGCTATTTCGGGCATCGGGACAAGTTTTGGGGTCACCGGTATTGTACCGGGACCACCGGAAGGGTCCCGGGGGTCCATCGGGTGGGGCCACCTGTCCCGGGGGGCCACATGGGCTGTAAGGGGTGCGCCTTGGCCTAAATGGGCCAAGGGCACCAGCCCCAAGAGGCCCATGCGCCTAGGGTTTCAAGGAGGGAAGAGTCCTAGGAGGGGAAGGCACCTCCTAGGTGCCTTGGGGAGGAGGGATTCCTCCCCTTGGCCGCACCCCCTAGGAGATTAGATCTCCTAGAGCCGGCGCCCCCCCCCCCTTGGCCCTCCTATATATAGTGGGGGAGATGGAGGACTTCTTACCTTTTCTTTTGGTGCCTCCCTCTCCCTCTCCAACACCTCCTCCTCCTTAGTTCTTAGCGAAGCCCTGCCGGAGTACTGCAGCTCCATCACCACCACGCCGTCGTGCTGCTGCTGGAGCCATCTTCCTCAACCTCTCCTTCCCCCTTGCTGGATCAAGAAGGAGGAGACGTGGCTGTTCCGTACGTGTGTTGAACGTGGAGGTGCCGTCCGTTCGGTGCTAGGATCTTCGGTGATTCGAATCACGTCGAGTACGACTCCATCATCCCCGTTCTTTGAACACTGCCGCTCGTGATCTACGAGGTACGTAGATGCATCTAATCACTCGTTGCTAGATGAACTCCTAGATGGATCTTGGTGAAACCGTAGGAAAATTTTTGTTTTCTGCTACGTTCTCCAACAGTAATGTTATTTATGTACTTGATTGACGTGGCGAGTGTAAGCCAACTATGTTATCTCCCCTTTATTATTTACATTACATGGGATGTTGTGAATATTGCCTAACTTGCGACATATGCCTTCAATGCGATTATGTCTCTAAGTCGTGCCTCGACACGTGGGAGCTATAGTCGCATCGAGGGTGTTACAAGTTGGTAATCAGAGCCTTCCCCGACCTTAGGAGCCCCATTGCTTGATCGTTATTAGCAGACGAGTTGTGTCTAGAAAAATGTTTTGAGTCTTTAGGAATTATATATCGAAGAGTTTCGGAATTCTTTTTACTTCCCAGTCTCCTCATCGCTCTAGTAAGGCATCCTGACGTAGAGTTTTGACTCTTCTCTTCTCAAATTTCACTAAAAAAAATTTAGGATCACGCGGGTATATTGGAATTGTTCCGATGGTTTTAGGATGAGAACATTAACTTGGTGCCTCCTGTCAGGGGTTTAGTGGAAGTGTCCCGGGGAGTTGAGCTCTGAGGTGTTGTCATCATAATTTTATCGTTGCAGTTCTGGAATACCTGAGTCTAGTACGCCGACATCGAAAATCTCTTTTATGCAGTTCGTTGGTGAGATAACCTCGACGCCACCCAGTACTGGGGCGGGAGTTCGGGAGTATCGCCATAACTTGTATAACGGATGCTTTTCGAAGGTTGAGGTAGATGGTTTCCGAAGGTTTCTTGGTTATGTGTTGAAGGATGGATACAGCTAGATGTAGGATTTGCTAGTTTGGGTGAGATATTATGCTTCCCCTGTATCCCCAACACCTGATTGCATAACCGGAAAGGTTCGGGAGTTCATAGGTGGGAATTCTAGTAGCTCTAGTTCTTCTTCCACGGATATTGGTTTGAGATTGGGATTTCTTACCGATTATTCATTCTTGATCCGTACCTAGTTGATTTATTTCTCTACCTTAATTCTGCGTGGCTTCTCAATTTATGGATATGTGACCATTTCAAGAGGAATGCATTCGCTCATTTTGTTCGGATGTGAAGACTATATGTTGCAATTTTCATTCCATTGGATTCAGCTTCAATATTTATCTGTCAATGTGCTAATGGTGGTCAACCTCTTCAGGATGGCTCCTCCAACGCGCACGACTCCGAATCCTGATCCGCCACCACCTCCACCTCCTCCAGAGGCATGGCAAGCTGTGATGGCCGCAACCAATGCAAACACACAGCTGATCATGCAAATTCTTCAAGAGCGCAATCAAGGCAGTCAAGGGAATCAAGGTAGCAATCAGAGTCACTTTGCTACACTCAACCAGTTCCTTGCTAATGGGCCAAAGACTTTCAGCAATTGTGTTGAGGCAACCGATGCTGACGATTGGCTTGTGGATCTGTGTAAGCATTTCGAGTGCAGTAACGTCAGGCCTGAGGACTTTGTCAAGTTCGCTTCCTTCCAACTCAAAGATCAAGCTGCAGAATGGTTCCAGCAGTACAAGGATTCCCGAGGTGGACGTGTTAGTTATCACTTGGGATGATTTCCGTCGAGATTTCCGAGCTCATCATATTCCCCAGAGCGTGGTTGAAAGCAAGCGTGAGGAATTCCGCAATCTGAAGCAAGGCTCTTTGTTTGTCTATGACTACAACAAGTTGTTCCAGAAGCTCGCCCACTTTGCCAAGCAGGACGTCCCTGATGAGAAGAGCATGATATACCAGTTCAGGGGTGGTCTCAGAGAAGATATTCAGCTCGCTCTTGTTCTCTTTGAGCCCTTGAGGTACGATGAGTTCTACAACATGGCACTGAAGCAAGAGGCAGCTCAGTTGAGGTGTGATGCTTTCAAGAAGCGAGTCAGAGATGTTACTCCTTCTTCCTCTACTCAAGTGGCCAAGCAGCAGAAGTTTTGGCTTCCTCCTCCTCCGTTCCGGCAGCCGTTTCAGCAAAAGAGCAAAGGTGGCAGTGGTTCTTCCCACCCACCCAACCCTGGCTTTCAGAACAAGACTTCGTCTCAAGCTCCAAGATCGAGTGCTCCGTATCACCATCCGCTTTCAGAGGTCACGTGCAACAAGTGCCAACAGAAGGGTCACTATGCCAACAAGTGTCTCAACCAGATGCATCTTCCTCCTCCTCCTCCTCCTCCTGTGAGATCGGCAAGTACAGCTGTGGTCAAGCATAACCCCAAGTTTGCCAAGGTCAATTTGATGAATGCAGCTCAGGCAGAGGACTCGTTAGATGTGATCATGGGTAACCTTCCTGTTAATGATATTCCTGCAAAAGTTCTTTTTGACACGGGTGCATCGCATTGCTTCATTTCCAAACCTTTTGCATCAAAGTATGAGTGTGATTATCAGTATCTGCAAAGTTCCTTGCAAATTGTGTCACCGGGCAAGCAGATGACAGCTAACACCTGCGTCCCTGAGGTTACTATCACATTGGGTGACTACAAGTTCCTTTCTTCCCCAATTGTTCTTGGTAACTCGGATATTGATCTTATTCTCGGAATGGATTGGCTTTCTAAGCACAAGGCACATCTTGATTGTGCTGCCAGGCAGATTCAATTGACTCATTCGTCTGAGGATGTAATTGTCTTTGCCGCTCGGGATAATACTATCCGTCTGTTTTCTCTCAATGAGAAGGGTGAATTGGATGCCATCTCTCAAATTCCAGTCGTTTGCGAATATCAAGACGTCTTTCCAGAAGAGCTTCCAGGAATGCCTCCGCACCGGCCAATTGAATTCGTTATTGATCTTGAGCCTGGCACGGAACCTGTGTGCAAACGTCCTTACAAGCTCGGACCTGAAGAGTTGAAGGAGCTGAAGAAGCAACTCGATATGCAAGAGAAAATGGGTCTCATCCGGCCTAGTTCTTCTCCGTGGAGTTGTGGTGTTCTTTTTGTGAAGAAGAAGGATGGAACGGACCGACTTTGTGTTGATTACCGTCCAGTGAAGAGGAAGACCATCAAGAACAAATATCCACTTCCCAACATCAATGAGCTATTCGAACAACTCAAAGGTGCCCAAGTATTCTCCAAGCTTAATCTCCGTATGGGTTATCACCAGATTCGCATTCGTGAAGAATATATTCCCAAGACAGCATTCAGAACAAGCTTTGGTTCATATGAATACACTGTCATGTCTTTTAGCCTCACCAACGCTCCTCCGACGTTCTCTCGCATGATGAATTTCATCTTCAAAGCCTACACCAATGACTTTGTTTTGGTCTATCTCGACGACATTCTGGTTTTTTCCAAGAACAAGGAAGATCATGCCAAGCACTTGCGTTTGGTTCTTGATAAGCTCAGAGAACATTAGTTCTACGCCAAGTTCTCCAAGTGTGAATTTTGGCTCGATGAGGTTCTTTATCTTGGTCATATCATCTCTGCCAAGGGCATTGCCGTGAATCCTGAGAAGGTGTCTGCAATTATGAATTGGGAACCTCCTCAGAACATGAAGCAACTCCGCAGTTTTCTCGGTCTCGCAAGCTATTGCCGAAGATTCGTTGAAATCTTTTCCAAGATCGCGAAGCCTCTCTCAAATCTTCTTCAGAAGCACGTCAAGTACGTTTGGTCTCCGGAGTGTGATATTGCTTTCAACGCTTTGAAAGAGAAATTGATCACTGCTTCAGTTCTGACTCCACCTGATGAATCCAAGCCGTACGAGGTCTTCTGTGATGCCTCTCTCCAAGGTCTTGGCGCAGTATTGATGCAAGAGAAGAAAGTGGTTGCTTATACATCTCGCCAGTTGAAGCCTAATGAGAAGAACTACCCCACTCATGATCTCGAGTTGGCGGCAGTTGTGCATGCTCTTTTGACTTGGAGACATCTTCTATTGGGAAGAAAAGTGGACATTTTCACTGATCACAAGAGTCTCAAGTACATTTTCACTCAGCCTAATCTCAACCTCAGGCAAACTCGATGGGTCGAAATGATTCAAGAGTATAATCCGAGTATTGAGTATACTCTAGGCAAGGCCAATGTGATTGCTGACGCATTGAGCAGAAAGGCTTACTGCAACAGTCTGATTCTTAAGCCTTATCAACCCGAGCTTTGTGAAGCCTTCCGCAAACTTAATCTGCAAGTTGTTCCTCAAGGTTTCCTCGCCAACCTTCAAGTCTCACCTACCTTAGAAGACCAGATTCGCCAAGCTCAGCTTCTTGATGCTATGGTGAAAAAGGTGAAGATTGGGATTGCCAAGAGTCAGTCCAAGTACAAGTGCTACCGCCTTGATGACAAGGACACTCTCTTCTTCGAGGATCGTATTGTTGTACCCAAAGGTGAACTTCGTAAAGAGATCATGAACGAGGCTCACAATTCTCTCCTCTCCATCCACCCTGGGAGCACGAAGATGTATCAGGACCTCAAGCAAGCTTATTGGTGGACTCGAATGAAGCGCGAGATCGCTCAATTCGTGAATGAATGTGATGTCTGCAGAAGAGTGAAGGCAGAACACCAAAGGCCAGCAGGTCTCCTCCAACCTCTTGCCATTCCAGAATGGAAGTTTGACCATATTGAAATGGACTTCGTGACTGGGTTTCCAAAGTCCAAGCGTGGCAATGATGCTATATTCGTTGTCATCGACAAACTCACCAAAGTGGCTCACTTTCTGCCTATAAAAGAGTCGATCACTTCAGCTCAATTGGCGGAACTCTATACCTCTCGCATTGTCTCTCTGCACGGTATTCCTCAAGTGATCTCTTCAGACCGTGGCAGCATCTTTACCTCGAAGTTTTGGGATTCTTTTCAGAAGGCCATGGGCACCAACATCCGCTTCAGCATAGCTTTCCATCCTCAAACTAGCGGTCAAGTCGAGCGTGTCAACCAGATTCTTGAAGATATGCTCAGGGCTTGTGTGATCTCCTTCGGTATGAAGTGGGAGGATTGTCTTCCTTATGCTGAATTCTCCTACAACAACAGTTTTCAAGCAAGTTCTGGCAAGGCCCCTTTTGAAATTCTGTATGGCAGGAAGTGCCATACCCCTCTCAACTGGTCTGAAACCGGTGAACGTCAGCTTTTGGGTAATGACTTAATCACAGAGGCAGAAGAAATGTGCAAAGTCATTTGTGATAACCTCAAAGCAGCCCAATCCTGCCAGAAGAGCTACTATGATAGTAAGCACCGTGATTTGGCTTTCGAGATCGGAGATCATGTTTACCTCCGCGTCTCTCCTATGAAAGGTACTTGTCGCTTCGGTATCAAAGGGAAGCTTGCCCCTAGATACGTGGGACCTTTCAAGATTGTCAGCAAGAGAGGCGACCTCGCCTATCAACTCGAGCTTCCTTCAAACTTTGCAAATGTTCATGGCGTGTTCCATGTCTCTCAGCTTCGAAAGTGCTTCAAGACTCCTGACCGCACTGTCAACTTTGAGGACATTGAGCTCCAAGAAGATCTCTCTTATCGTGAGCACCTAGTTGCTATTCTTGAAGAGACTGAACGCAAGACTCGCAACAAGTCAATCAAATTTCTCAAAGTCAAGTGGTCACACCATTCGACCGTGAAGCTACCTGGGAACGCGAGGATCACCTCCGTTCTGAGTACCCGGCGTTCTTTCAGTCCTAGATCTCGAGACGAGATCCTTTCGTAGTGGTGGAGTGTTGTAACACCCCGGATGTAACTTTCCCAATTTGTACTCCAACTCTTGTAGTTTTCGGTGTTAAGTTATTTTATTCTCTCGGGTTCGGGTCTTTGTCTCCGTGTGTTGTTGTCGTTGTCATGCATCTCATATCATGTCATCATGTGCATTGCATTTGCATACGTGTTCGTCTCATGCAATCGAGCATTTTCCCCGTTGTCCGTTTTGCATTCCGGCGCTTCGTTCTCCTCCGGTGGTCATTTCTATCTTTCTTTCGTGTGTGGGGATTAAACATTTCCGGATTGGACCGAGACTTGCCAAGCGGCCTTGGTTTACTACCGGTAGACCGCCTGTCAAGTTTCGCATCATTTGGACTTTGTTTGATACTCCAACGGTTAACCGAGGGACCGAAAAGGCCTCGTGTGTGTTGCAGCCCAACACCCCTCCATTTTGGCCCAAAACCCACCAAACTCTGCTCCATGTCCTAGAGCGTTCGATCACGATCGCGTGGCCGAAAACCGCACCTCATTTGGACTCTCCTAGCTCCCTCTATGCCCATTTAAACACCCCCATTCCAAATCCCGGGTCTCCCCTCGTCCCTAACCCTAAATTCCAGATCCGCCGCCGCCGGACACATCCGCCACCGACGGACACGTCCGGTCCGCCCGCCGCCGCCATGTGGCACGCCACCATTGGCCCGCCTCCGCCGCCGTTCCACCCCGCCGCCAGGCCCGGGAGGCCCGTGGCCGGCCCCCGGGGCCCATCTCGCCTCGCCCCGCCGCCCGGTGAAGCCGCCTCCACGCGCCGCCGCCTTCGCGCCGCGCCGCCACCGCCGCCGCCTCCATGCGCCGCCGCCGCTGCCTCCACGCCGCGCTGCCGCCGCCGCCTCCACGTGCCGCCGCCTCCGCCCGCCGCCGCCGCCGCTGCCACCGCGCCGGCCGGAGCCGCCCCGGCCTCGCCTCCCCTCTTCCCCGGCCGGCGAACCCACTCCGGCGAGCTCCGGGTCAGCTCCGGTGGGATCCCCGGTGAACTTCGTTATCCGTGCCCGGATCTCAGATCTGAAATCCTAACCCTAGGTCGTTTTTTTTCCGCTAAGTCCCAGAATTTTTACTTCATATGCTCCTGTTCGAGGCCCCGTAACTTTGCATCCGTAGCTCCGATTTGGGCATATGGCATATCAAAATGTTCATCTCAGAGAGTTCATCATTTCATTCCTTTGCATCATTTTCATTTGAGTTCATCTTGATACCCGAAATGCTGTTAGAAGAGGGCTACTTGAGTTAATTGTCAGATCTGTTACTCCGTTTAGCACTTTTGTCATTTTTGCCATGATTATTGTGTGCATGATATGCCCGTGAGTTCTACATGTGTTTTGTTAAGGGTTTTGTCATCTTTCCAGAGGTGTAACCCATGTATTTTTTAGGATGTGTGTGGTGAATTGTGCAAGCTTGCAAAGTGGTGCACTTGCTAAGTCTGTTTTCAGGGACTTAGTAATTTCACTGTCCTGGGATTGTTTATCTCACAATGCCATATGTTCATGTTGTTTCCTAGTGATTCGTGCCTCTTTTGAGGATGATCAGTATGGGTGTTTTGTTAATATTGTAGTGCTCTATCCATCCATGTCTTTGTTTGCAATTATGGAGCACCCTAGCTTGAGTCAATCGAGCTCTACTTTTGCTTCGTTGCGAATCTGGGCAGATCGTTAACTTGTTTGCGATTTTGCCGATGTTATTGTAGTTGATCCGTGCATGCTATGCCATTGTTCTTACCATGTCTAGCTTGAATTTTGTGCCTTCTTGATGGGTGTATGCTTGCCTTGCCATGACTTGCACCGTAGTGAGTGCATCAAGCTTGTAAACATGCCTACTTGAGTTATATTTCAGCATGTCCCAGTTTTCCGTAAGTCTGAAAACTGATTATGTTTTTGCTATGTTCACGTGCTTGCAATTGTATTTTGTGATCCCTTTTGGCTCAAGGTCACTAAGGGACTTTTGTTAAGCTTGTTGAGTAGCTCCATGCCATGTCTTTCTTTGTCATGTTCAGGTCCTGTAGCATGTTGCTTTGTTGCTCCGAAGAGGGCTATATGATCTGAAATTCCAGACAAGTGTTAATTTCATTAAGTCTGAGATCTGTTTTGCCATTTGCATTTTGCCATGCCTATTTGAACTGGTTAATGGATGAATTGGCCGTAGCTTAGTGCTAGACTTTTGTTAAGCAACTTGTGTGCATCCCTGCCATATATTTTGTTGTCATGTTTGGGTGCTGTAGCATGTTCATCTCATGGCATTTAGATGCCTACTTGCTGTAAATCGCAGACCAATGTCATTTTTGAATCGCTTGCCATTTCCAAACCGTAACTCTGATTCCGGTGTTCTTTATATCGTTTTCAAGCGATTTCATCTCATCTTTCCAGTGGCACCCTTGGAATTCCAAGTTGAGGCCAGGTTCATGTATTTCCTGTCATATCTTGCATTTTTCATCCCGCATCGCATCCCGCATAGTATATCATCTTTGCATCATGTTGTTTGAGTTTGCACGTGGTTGATTGTATCCTTGTTGCTTGTCTGTCTTGTTTGGGTAGAGCCGGGAGACGAGTTCGCTAACGAGGAGCCCATTGAGTTTGCTTTTGAGGATCCAGTCAACTCTGACAACTGTGTAGGCAAGATGATCATACCCTCGAAATCACTACTATCTTTGCTATGCTAGTTTGCTCGCTCTTTTGCTATGCCATTGCTACGATGCCTACCACTTGCTTGCAAGCCTCCCAAATTGCCATGTCAAACCTCTAACCCACCTTTGTCCTAGCAAACGCTTGATTGGCTATGTTACCGCTTTGCTCAGCCCCTCTTATAGCGTTGCTAGTTGCAGGTGAAGATTGGAGGCCGTTCCTTGATGGAACATCTTTTATTTACTTGTTGGGATATCATTATATTGCTATGTTATCTTAATGCATCTATATACTTGGTAAAGGGTGGAAGGCTCGGCCTCTCGCCAAGTGTTTTGTTCCACTCTTGCCGCCCTAGTTTCCGTCATATCGGTGTTATCTTCCCGGATTTTGCGTTCCTTACGCGGTTGGGTTATAATGGGAACCCCTTGATAGTTCGCCTTGGTTAAAGATTTTCCAGCAATGCCCAACCTTGGTCTTACCATTTGCCACCTAGCCTCTTTTCCCTCGGGTTTCCGGAGCCCGCGTGTCATCTTATTTTAAAAACCCCCGGGCCAGTGCTCCTCTGAGTGTTGGTCCAAACTAAAGTCCTGTGCAGCGCCCCCTCGGGGAAACTCGAGGTTTGGTTTTAGTTGTATGGAGCGCTCATCTGAGTGTGCCCTGAGAAAGAGATATGTGCAGCTCCTATCGGGATTTGTCGGCACATTCGGGCGGTGTTGCTGGTCTTGTTTTAACCTGTCGAAGTGTCTTGAGTTACCGAGATACCGAGTCTGATCGGAACATCTTGGGAGGAGGTCTATTCCTTCGTTGACCGTGAGAGCTTGTCATGGGCTAAGTTGGGACTCCCCTGCAGGGATTGAACTTTCGAAAGCCGTGCCCGCGGTTATGGGCAGATGGGAATTTGTTAATGTCCGGTTGTAGATAACTTGAACCTTAATTAAATTAAAATGAATCAACTGAGTGTGTTACCGTGATGGCCTCTTCTCGGCGGAGTCCGGGAAGTGGACACGGTGTTGGAGTAATGTTTGCGCAGGTTGCTCTCTAGTTTCTCGCTCGTGCTTTGCCATCTCTTCTCGCTCTCTTTTGCGATAAGTTAGCCACCATATATGCTAGTCGCTTGCTGCAGTTCCACATATATTTTACCTTGCCATACCTTTAAGCTTAAATAGTTTTGATCGCGAGGGTGCGAGATTGCTGAGTCCCTGTGGCTCACAGATTACTATTACACCAGATGCAGGGCCTGATGATTTCGCTCCAGGAGACGCGTATGAGCTCAAGTGGGAGTTCAACGAAGACTCTCGACGATACTATGTTTCCTTTCCCGATGATCAGTAGTGGTGCCCAGTTGGGGGTGAACGGGACCGTGTCGCATGTTGGGTTCTCTTTTATTTTGGCGCTGTAGTCGGGCCATGAGTGTTTGGATGATGTAATGTTATTTATGTACTTGATTGACGTGGCAAGTGTAAGCCAACTATGTTATCTCCCCTTTATTATTTACATTACATGGGATGTTATGAAGATTGCCTTACTTGCGACATATGCCTTCAATGCGATTATGTCTCTAAGTCGTGCCTCGATATGTGGGAGCTATAGTCGCATCGAGGGTGTTACACCGGGCCAAAGATTTTTCAAATCAATCAGCAGCAACCGGTCTATAAAAACATATCAATCCCGTTTACCCTCCCATCATCTGGGAAAAAAGCGCTGCCATGTGATATTTTAGCACCAATATAGTAGTGCATGCGACCACCGGTTGAGAATTTTTTTTCACATAAATATAGATTGGTTAGCGGATAACAAAGAATCATACCACGAAAGGCCTACCAAATTGCTGCATTATAAGTAAAAATAAAACACACTCTATCATCTCCCCCACCCACAAAACTAAATATTTCATCGGTTCCAAAATATAAAGGGTATTAGTTTTGTAGAAAGTTAAATTTCTTTAACTTTGACCAAGTTCAGAGCAAAAACATCGACATCCACAATATTAAACAAAATGTATGGAAATTTGTTTCATGATGAATTTAAAAATACCGATTTGATATTATGGATTTTTGATATATTTCTCTATAGTTTGATCAAACTTAAAAAGGTTGACCTTTCAGAAAAGCAATACACCTTTTATTTTGATACAGAGTGATTATTTTTTGAAGAAACCCAACACAAAAAGCAATACACCCAATATTTTTAAAACAAAGTGATTTTTTTAAGAAGCCCAACAACACCTACGGCGCAGCAAAGCACGCCCGACCCTTCTAGTTAAGTCTATGTCCAGAGGGTATGCTAGGTATATTGAGATCATTTGCTTAGCCATTTGAAAATTTGGATGGTCTTTGAAAGTTTCTGTCCAGTTTGAATAAAACATTTAAGCCTTTTTGACATACTGAAAAATGGCCAATAATTTAACCTAGGTTGTCTTGTAATATGTAATTTTTTTAAATAGTATTATGCCTAACGATTTGAGAGTTTGCCTAATTTTGGTGAAATTTGAATTAAAAACAATTCTGACACAGCCCAACTTCGGCCTGGCTCGATCCAAGCCAGTCAAGCCACTCCACTAGTTAATGACATGTGGGTCTTGTATTTCAAGTTTTGCTTCCACGTGCTAACTTACTCCCTCCGTTTCTTTTTAGTCTGTATGTAAGGTTTGGTCAAAGTCAAGCTTTGTAGAGTTTGACTAACTTTATATTAAAAAA
Source organism: Triticum dicoccoides (assembly GCF_002162155.2). Taxonomy (NCBI): domain Eukaryota; kingdom Viridiplantae; phylum Streptophyta; class Magnoliopsida; order Poales; family Poaceae; genus Triticum; species Triticum dicoccoides. Next base: position 647,868,352 of record NC_041386.1, read on the forward strand.
TATAAACATTCACAATATGAAATCAATATTATCAGATGCACCATGAAACGTATTTTCATACTATATAGTTTTAGTATTGTAGATGTTCATATTTTTTATATAAATTTGGTCAAACTTTGTGTAGCTTGACTTTGACCAAATCTTATATGCGGAGTAAAAGAAACAGAGGAAGTACTTTATTACAGGGTTTTTCATACTTCTCTATAATTAGGGTATTCTTTAAAAACCTCTAGAGTTGTTGATTTGTGTGAAAACTACCTCTAACTTATGTCATGCTATAATGCCTTCAAATAAAAACTAGTCAAGTACTCCCCTGAAAACAAGTTACAACTAGCACAAACACTGTCGATTACTCAACTTGGATGTGAATCTTAAGAATAGAGTAGGTATGTTGATTGCTCCTGGATGATGAGGGAGACTGAGCCGCTTCCGCCATGGGGAATTTCTCACCCGCCTTTTCCGACAGTCAATCCGATCAACGATAAGGTCTTTGGCTTCATTCATTGAGTTTTATTTGTTTTTAGTTTTTCCACTTTTGCTTGTATTTTTATTTTATTTTAGTTTTTCATCTATTTAAATTTTATTTTCCCTTTTTGTCAGCCTGTGTTGCTTTCTTTCGTTTCACTCTAGCAGGGGTGGGCTTCGCTCGGCCGTCCGGCAGTCGTTGGTTTACACTGTCTCGTTCTTCTTCATTCCAAGGTTCGATTTTCTTTGGCCTTGTTTTTAGTTCATGTTGTTTTGCTTGTTTTCCTCTGTGTACTCGTACTCTCTAGTATCAGCAACAAGAAGTATGATCATGTGAATAAATATGCATCCCTTTCTTGGTTCACTCGATCGCTGTGACACTCCGAGAGCGATGTGCTAGGTGTCCATCAGTTATTCGTTGTCGTTGCCATGTCATTCGCTTGTGTGTTGCCTCTTGTCATGTCATCATGTGCATTGCATCATCATGTTTTCAAAACTTGCATTCGTCCGGGTTTCCCCAGTTCCGTCCGTTTGTCCGTTCTGAGCCCAGACACACTTGCACGCGCCCGCGGCATGTCCGAAATAGTATTCTATAAGTGGTCGGAAAATGTTCTCGGATTGGGTTGAAAGTTGGCATGCCGTGTTGTTATAGTATAGATAAGCCGCCTGCCAAGTTTCATCGCATTCAGAGTTCGTTTTACGCCCCACCGATTATCTATAGCGGCATTATAGCCGGTCTAACGTCGGACGTTTTCGGTCTCCGGAAACCCTGCCGGGCTGCATCTCTCCCCTCTTCTCTCAAACCAACCCTCTCTCCACAGTCCACCTAGGCCCAGCCTACCCCTCTTTGCGCCGTGCATAGACCTCTCGTGCGGTCGTCACTGTTGGGTCCGGATCATCCCCAAACATCTTTAAAACATCACCGTTTTCTTATTTGGCCTCCCTAGCCTTTTTTTAACCGTCCGATTACGATCGGAGGGACGAGATAGCCCCTACCCAAATATCTTCTCGCTATATATTCTACTCTAACCCTAAAATCTAGGGACTTATGCCTGCCGCCGCCGCCGCACTTATCTCCCAAATCCACATCAAGATCCACCCCGATCCACCTGCCCAACCAGCGTCGTCTCCTTCCCTTCCTCGATTTCGCCACCGAACCAACCAGCCCCCCTTCCCTCGATCCACCCAATCCAGCCTTGTCTCGCCTCCCGCGTCTGCTGCGCATCGAACCAGAGGAGCCCGAGGCATCCCGCAGCCGCCGCCTCATGTCCGAGCGTTTTCCTCCTCCCTGTCCCGCTCGAACCCAAAGGAGAGGAGCTCCTCGACCCCGAGCGGATCAAGCCAGCCGTCCCCGCCGGCGATGGGAAGCAGCACCAGCAGGACCCCGCGGCCTCCTCTGACCTCTCCTCGAGCCAACAGGTCCAAGGCCGCCGTCTCTCTCTAATTCCTCCCCGTGCTTTTCCTCTCTGAACCCTCTTCTGCTTTTCTTTCTTCAGTCAACAGCATCGGCCGCTGCCCCCCCGTGGAGCCCAAGTCGCGCCGCTGGAGCTCCATCCCCGCGCCCAGATCCACCGGATCCCGCCGCCCCAGTCCCGTTCCGACCGGTCCCCGCCGAGACCGCCTCGCCGGAGCTCCTGCCGCGTCGCGCCGCGTGCGTCGACCTGCGCCCCTATTTCTCCCGCTGCTGACTGCGTCGCTTGGTCGAGCGTGCGAGCGACCGCGTGAGGCCAGCGTCTCCAGCAACCACGCCGAGCAAGGCCCAGCTGGCTCCCCTGCAATTTCCCGTGTGGGCCGCCTCCCCTTCGCCCGATTGACCGCGGCCCAGCTGCCCCTCTCACCCGACTGGGCCTGGCCCGTGGTGAGCAGGTCAGTTCAACCCAATGCAGCCCGTCCTGTTTTTTTTCCTGCTGCTACGAATTTAGCTTTTTCCTGAAATAACCGTTTTGCAGTTTAGTCCCTAAAATCATGCATCTAATAACTTAATAACCGTGCATCGGATTAAAATGAATTATATATGTAAAGTGCTTAGAATTTTGTCTAGTTTTATAATATGTCATTTTCATCCATGTTTAATATGTTTAAAATTTTGTTTGGTTAAATTTTGCTCCTATGCCATGTTAAAATGCTTTAATTCATAACTTAATAACCGTAGCTTCAAATTTAATAAACTTTATATATAAATGGGGTGGAAAAATGTTTAGTTTAACATGGTGAATTCATTTTGCATGTTTAACAACCCTAAAATTGTGTTTAGGGCAGAACAGTACCATAACTAAAATATGCACATGAGGAGTTTCCGGACTTGTTGTTTTGTTGTTTCGGCCTCATTTAAACTTGCCTAGATAGATAGTTTCATTATGCTTCACCTCTTGCCATGCTAACAACATTTAATGTTATTGAGTACATAAACAAGATCGAGCTAAATAAGTCACGTGGTGTTTCGTCAATATGCAACGGAGTGGCATATTGAGCTCCACTTAATTTGTAAGATTGTCTGTGCACTTTGTCATGCCATGTATCATTAAACCGGACATGTATCATACTTGGTTGTGCATTGTAGCGACCAGACCTCAAAGAGTCTGATCTCTGTGCTCCGGTGTCATCCCTGGATCAGTAATGCTGACACCACACAGTACTCGAAGGATTTATAGCAGAGTAGCAATCACACACTTATTACATCGAATGTCTCAAAAGAGAACTTATTACAATAAATATGGCTTAAGGCCATCTAATAACGGTAACAGCGGAAGGCTTGGAAGATAGGTGAGTCCATCAACTCCAACGGCATCACTGAGTATAGAACCACAACCTAAAAACTCCTTAATCATCGTTTGAAAAGTCTGCAACATTAACGTTGCAGCCCGAAAACGGGTCAGCACATGGAATATGCTGGCAAGGTAACACATAGAGAGTAATGGGATGCAACAGCTATACTATATGCATATTTGGCTGGTGGAAAAGCTCTATGGTTACAGTTTTTGCGTAAAGCCAATTTTTTCCTACTTCAAAGGAATAAATTTAATTACTATCATGGTGGTTGTTAAACATTGAGAATGGTTGACAGCATTCTCAATCCCAATTAAAAATCATTAAACCCAACAAAATTAACTTTAGAGTAACATGTTGAGATTCACATGAAAATCCAGGTACTAGATACTCAAGATGTCCATAACCGGGGACACGGCTAACCATGATTAGTTTATTACACTCTGTAGAGGTTTGCGCACTTTTTCCCACAAGACTCGATCGCCTCCGTTTGTTTTCTCGCACTACATGGTGTTTGAGAAGACGGATGACCGAGACATAGTCTTTCAGAAGCGCTAGCACCTTACGATCGGGTAGACCGTATTACCTACATCCCCTACATCTGCTAGTCTACCACTGTAAGAGTTCGCACAACTTAATCAACTATGCCAGAGCCCATAATGGCTTGTGGCTGCACACGGAAGTTTCTAGTATGAATAATCTCATGATCCCTTTGAGCCTGGGTGGCGGTCCAAAAGAAAAACAGGCAAGTCCTGGAATATCCAGGTACCTCAATTCACCCAGATGTGTGTTTAGGTTGCCACCTTAGATAAACCATTAATTAACAATCTCACATCTGTCATGGATTTCACTCACCCAATCCACGTCTACTAGCATAGCATGGCATAATAAGCAAATGTAGAAGTAATTCCCAAGGGTTTGATAATAAACAGGTAATAGGTACTACCTCATCTACTTCCCATCCCACAATTTAATTAGATCCTAATCATGCAATGTGTGAGGATTGATCTAATGCAATAAAACTGGGTAGTAGAAAAAGGTATGATCAAAGTGTTACTTGCCTTGCTGATGATCTACGAAACCTAGAGATTCAAAGTAACAGGCGGCGCACTCCGGGCATTCTATCGCAGACAAACAAACAAGCATACAATAAGTACTCATCTAATGCACAGGTAAAACTCAAATAGAAGATCTAACCAGAAAGTTCAACTTAAGAACCCTGGTTTGCAAAAAGAATCAAATCGAACGAAGCAAAAGAAATCAAACGGCGAAAGAAAACAACTTCGTTCTAGTACAGTAGCAAAAACTTGTTTAAGTTGATTATTCGGAAAGAGGGTTTCGAGACGAAACTTCAGGCGCTTGAATCGCCTGATTCCGATAAACGAGCGAAAAGTTATACTAAAATGAAAATCGGATCAGAAATCGCGATCAGAAAATAACCGCGGAAAAATCCGACAAAAAAGAAAAACGACGAACGGAATTTTTTTTAAATAATTACAGTCGGAAGAAAAATAGAAAGAAATACTAAACGGACTCCAAAAATCACGAAATAAATTTTCCCGGGTTTCTAAAATCAAGCCCGACAAAGTGAACATTTATTTGGGCCCTAAACGAAATTTTGAAAAACGCGCATTTTTCCTAAATTCAAATAAAAAACCGAAAAACTCCAAATAAATCTTATTTGATTTTTTATTAAATTCTCAATATTTCTATATTTTGGGAAAGTCATTTTATTCCCTCTCTCATATTTTTGTAATAGAAATAATTGATGATAAAATAAATAAAATCAAATGATCCTGTTTACAAAATTTGAGAAAACTCAAATATGTAAATAAGGAAATCCCCAACTCTCTCCGTGGGTCCTTGAGTTGCTTAGGATTTTCTAGGATCAAAACCAAAAGCAAAATAAAATATGATATGCATGATGATCTAATGTATAACATTTCCAAATTGAAAATTTGGGATGTTACATGCATCATGCCATGCTTATGTGGTGGTTGTTTACTATATTGTTTGCTCCTTTCCGGTGTTGCTTCTTCGGATGGTTCCGTTAACGTCGGGTTTGTGAGGATCCGTTCGACTACGTCCGTTTGTCTTCTTCATGGACTCGTTCTTCCTCCTGGCGGGATTTCAGGCAAGATGACCATACCCTCGAAATCACTTCTATCTTTCCTTGCTAGATGCTCGCTCTTTTGCTATGCCTATGCTACGATACCTACCACTTGTTTATCATGCCTCCCATATTGCCATGTCAAGCCTCTAACCCACCTTGTCTTAGCAAACTGTTGTTTGGCTATGTTACCGCTTTGCTCAGCCCCTCTTATAGCGTTTCTAGTTGCAGGTGAAGATTAAAGTTTGTTCCTTGTTGGAACATGGATATTTTGTTGGGATATCATAATATCTCTTATTTAATTAATGCATCTATATACTTGGTAAAGGGTGGAAGGCTCGGCCTTATGTCTGGTGTTTTGTTCCACTCTTGCCGCCCTAGTTTCCGTCATACCGGTGTTATGTTCCTTGATTTTGCGTTCCTCACGCGGTTGGGTTATAATGGGAACCCCTTGACAGTTCGCCTTGAATAAAACTCCTCCAGCAAGGCCCGACCTTGGTTTTGCGGACTCAAGGGTCATCTTTATTTAAACCCCCGGTCCAGTGCTCCTCTGAGTGTTGGTCCAAACTAGAGCACCGTGTGGGGCCATCCCTTGGCAACTTGGGTTACGTCGGTTCCTGTACGCTTAGCTTTATCCGGTGTGCCCTGAGAACAAGATATGTGCAGCTCCTATCGGGATTTGTCGGCACAACGGGTGGTCTTGCTGGTCTTGTTTTACCATTGTCGAAATGTCTTGTAACCGGGATTCCGAGCCTAATCGGGTCTTCCTGGGAGAAGGAATATCCTTCGTTGACCGTGAGAGCTTGTGATGAGCTAAGTTGGGATACCCCTGGAGGGATTTGAACTTTCGAAAGTCGTGCCCGCGGTTATGGGCATATGGGAATTTGTTAATGTCCGGTTATAGAAAACCCGAAACTTATCTTAATTAAAATGCATCAACCGCGTGTATAGCCGTGATGGTCTCTTTCCGGTGGTGTCCAGGAAGTGAACATGGTGTTGGAGTTATGCTTGAACGTAGGTTGTTATAGGATCACTTCTTGATCATAGTTTCTCGACCGTGCCTTTGCCTTCTCTTCTCGCTCTCATTTGCGTATGTTAGCCACCATATATGCTAGTGCTTGCTGCAGCTCCACCTCATACCTTTTACCCTACCTATAAGCTTAAATAGTCTATCACGAGGTTGTGAGATTGCTGAGTCCCCGTAACTCATAGATTACTTCCAAACCCAGTTTGCAGGTGCCGATGATACCGTGCAGGTGATGCAACCGAGCTCAAGGAGGAGCTCGATGAAGATCGTGTTCGTTATGTTGTTTCGTTTCCAGTTGATCAGTAATGGAGCCAGTTGGGACGATTGGGGATCTGTGTAGCATTTTCCATAGTCGGACCTTGATTGTATCTGGATGATGTAATGCTTTATTCATGTATTGTGTGAAGTGGCGATTGTAAGCCAACTATGTATCTCTTTCCCTTATGTATTACATGGGTTGTGTGAAGATTACCTCACTTGCGACATTGCTTACAACGCGGTTATGCCTCTAAGTCGTGCTTCGACACGTAGGAGATATAGCCGCATCGTGGGCGTTAAAATCGCATACTCCATGTAGACCTTGAAGTTGTCATCATTTTTCGGACATTTTCTTGAGTTTTCATTTTTGTTTTTTGGTTTAAAGGGGCAAAGAGCATGTGTTCGTGAGTGTGGGTGGTGGCGGCCACATGGATGGTTGAGTGTGCACCTGTGGTTCACCCCATCAGCGACAAGCAATCGATGTTGATGAGCATTGTCAAAGAGGACCACCCTCCCTGTCCATAGTGCCACGCACTTGAAGGAGTCTAGGGCCATGAAAGTGAATGGGTAGATATGGAGCTCTTTAAAGCATAAGTATGGTTGACTAGATGGGGTGAATAGGCAACTATCAATTTTTAATCTTTTTTCCAATTTTAAGGGATACGACAAGAATATAGCTTATCTAGATATGCAACTAGATGGACAACCTATATGCCAAGATCACAAGTAACAACACATGCTATATAAGATACACAATAAAGCTAGCTTGTAACAAGTAAGTGAAGAAAAAAGTAACCACAAGTGGATACATTGATGTAATTCCAGGAGTTTCCTCCTACAAGGGCGATACATCTCCGTTGGAGAGGTGTGCGGCGGCACGATGCTCACCAAGCGCCGCAACGGCTCACCTTATTCTCGTTGTGCCCTTGCACAATGCAAGGTGCCACGACTCCACTATGCGGTGCCCTTGGAGGTGGCAAATGAAATTTTCACAAACAAGGTTGGGCCGATCTCCACAATTCAATTGCAGGCTTTCGACAACACCACGAAGTCTCACCATAATGTATTTGAGCTCCGAAGTGACCTCTTCTGTCTAGGGTGCCAAAACACCCAATAGTAACAAGACTGACAAGAGAAAGTAGAGGCGAATCAAAATTCCTTTGGTGAACGTGTAGATCTAAGTCCCCTCTCTAAAATCCTAGAAGGTCAACAAGTTTGAGTGGCTAGGGAGAGAGATTGAGCAAGGTAAAGCTTTGGACAACAAAGAAGGAGAGAGAGCAAAGAGGTAGATCAACTTTCCGAAGAAGACCTCCAATTTATAGTCCCCACACAAATCCAATTGTTACACAGTTTCTCGACTAAGTGGTACTAGAACTTTGAAGAGCGATAGTACCGCAGTCCCATTCAGATTGCACTGCAAAGGCCTAAGTGGTACTGCCGCATAGAACCATGATAGTACTAGCTATTATGAAATAGCTGGTACTACTGTAGCCGTACCGCCCTCCTGCCGTGGGTAAAGCTAGGGGAATGAGCCCTCTGTGACAGTTTGTCTGGCACTTGGTCCAGTAGTTTTGCTCCAACAGGAGAGCAGTACTTCCAGTCAAGGTGATAGTATTGCCACCCTAAAGGCAAAGCAACAGTACATATGTCTAAGCGGTACAACCGTCGTGGACACCAGTATTACCGGCTAAAACACAATAGCCGATACATCAGTGGTACTGTCGCTTTATTACCACGCCCAAAAAGGTGAAGGCTAGCTCCTCTGCGCTTTGGTCCGCCACTTGGTCTGGTAGTTCTGCTCCACTAAGGAAGCGATATTATCAGCCAAGGGCGCGGTACTACCGGCCTAAGGGTAGTCATAAGCAGTACTGCTCCCATGAAGGGAGTGGTACTACCGGTCACTACCCTGGTACTCCTGGGTGGTGAAAAACATGAACATCAGAATTTGAGTGAGGTTCTCGTCGAAAGAGTGGGAAGATAATGTGTGTGCAAATTTGGTTTCATGTACGTGTTTTGATTCCACCCATACCTTCTAATGCAGACCCCCTCTAAATAGTCCAATTTTCCTATGAAACAAAGAAGGTAAAATCATCGAAACACCGTCTTCGCTCTTTTCCTTCCAAAGAGATACCTAATAGTCTTGTGCCACTTCTGAATATGTATGTGTAGCTCAAGGACACGGTTAGACCGGAAATTGCATTGTCATCAACACCAAAATCACTTAGGGTGAGAAATGCCCTTTTAGTGTCTCCCTTTTTGTGAGTGATGACATCACCAGGATTTGCAAGATATTATGATAAAGTACGTCCATGGCCTAGGAAATACAGGTGGATTCCTCCTAAAGGTGTGCACTATTTTGAATTTGCTTCGGGAATGCAAATTACACACAAGTAGGGTCAACGGTCCACCTAGATTGTATAGACCAACAATACTTTGTAAAAGATCGCAGGATGATAGTATAAAGCAAACTTTCACACCAACCGGCAGAGGAGCAAAGTATAATGGCAAGATAATAAATAGGGCTCCACAAACATGAAAGTTAAGACAAGATAGTAAAACATATATGCATCGAGGATTGCATGTCTTAGACCACGTGAAACAAAGTCTCCAACAAACCAACTTCATAATGAAAGAAAATAAAGTTAAACTAAGATAAGATAGGTTCACAAGCACAAAGAGACAACAAATAAGGTGCAAGCTTGTGACTTAACCCATGCAAAATTGGGAAAGAGTGATGCTAGCGTCCCATGGGATCGGTCCTCATCGTCCTCCTCCTCATCATCATCGCCCTCTGACTCCTCGGCCACGGTGGAGCTCTCGGCATCATACCGTGTAGAACATTGGCGGTGAGCAGTGGAGGCCTCGGGCACCTCATCATCATCGGTCCACCAATTGTGTTGTGAGATCCACCTATCCCCTAGAGTGGTATCCTTCTCTTACCCATTGGCAACATCAAGGTGCAAGGCCCTCATCATGTGGATCTGGCGGCAACGTGGCTCCTTCTCCTTCTTATGGGCATCATATAGCTAAAATACCAACCTGAATGCAGAAGGTCTTCTTGATCTTGGCCTCTACCTTAGCAAGACAATACTTCTTATCAGCACGAGGAGGTAGCTCAAAATCATCATCACTGGAGCCATCAGTATCTACAAAAAACTCCTCTCCAATACCACCACGAGGGTTAGAAATGCTTCTTCACCCGGAGACGCTTCACATCATGAACAGTAAGATTGTTGTCGTTTAATTTAAGCATGTGCACGTACACGTGGGATGGACGTTTGGAGGGAGACGCAAAGTTTGAAAACATATAAAGTAAAAATTTCAATACAAAATACATAAATGTTTGTGCCCGGGTGAAAACTTGATCTTTGGGTTCGAGCGGTGGCTGCTATCCATGGTCGTACCCTTCTGGGAGGCACCGCTTTGGATTCCTGGCTTCGTCGTTGTCCGGCTTACCTCTCTATTGGCTTTGGTGGAGGTCTCCATTCAGCTCCAAGGGGTATCCCTCACTCATGTGTAGCTTGCTTGGTTGTCGGTGGGGTTGTGGTTCGGTGCCCGGCACCTTTATATCTTGCCTTGGGTGTGTGTGTTGTGTGCGGCGGTGGTGTGCATTTGTATTGGTCTCTCGGTTGTAATCGGTGATGGTTGCTTTATAATATAACTAGCACATATGCCCGTGCGCTGCAACGAGAAAAATTGATGCTTTGCATAAGCATAATGTCCCACAACATTGGATTCATTATGAAGAACATGTTGCAACGCAGCATCGTCCTTCTACAAAATGAACATAAAAAAAATATGTCGCAATTTAGTCGTGTTCATATTTTCTTTGCGGGGCGTAATGTCCCACTGATTTCATTTAAATACAATCCTTTTTAATGGCATTTAAGTATGATCCTTTCATTAATTATCATGAAGTCCTCGCCCGTTTTAGTCAGGAATTAAATCCTTCCTTTTCTAATTTAGTAGCCCCAACACATTAAGGCCTATAGATCCTTTCTTTTAATTATGCTACCTTTTTACCTCAAATCCTTCATGTAGAATTTATTAAGACCACAATCTTTCTAATAGTTATTCCATCGATTTACCTATAATCCTTTCTTTAATTAGCCACATTCGTTTAAATATTATATTTAAGCCCACAATCCTTCCTTTATTAGCTCATTCGCTTAATTAGCTCTCCCTAAACATGAGCCTTGGACCTCACCCTTCCCCATCTACAGGAACGAAGGGCGATTTGTGTGAACCCCGGGCTCTCCACCTCGCCGTTGTCGAATCGGCGGCTCCCTCGCCCTCCGCCGGACGCTCCGGCGGCGGGAGGACGGGAGAGGCCCGATTTGCAGCGTGTACATGGTGTAGGAGTGCCTAGGGAGCCAGTCGGTGGCGTCGTGGAGGCGGCGGTGCGACTAGATCGGCTTTTTGCAGGTGTTGGTCTCCCCTTCGACGGCGAAGTTCCGGTGGAGCTTCGCGGTGGACCAGCTCCTTTCTTCATGCTCGCTGCTCGGTGGAGAGGTTGTGCAAGGTTCCCCCGTGCCGAAGATCGAGGGATGGCAATTCCGGCGGTTGAAGATCTGGAGAAGGAAGGCGATGTTGAGCGGTGCGACGACGATGGCGGCCATGGTTGTAGGTCCTTAGGGACCGTTGATTGGAGACTTCCCGTTTCGCCCGGGGGCTGCTTCGATCCAAGGCGTCAGCGAGCAGCGGCAAATGGCGCGTCAACGGCTCGTCCACGGCGCCGGCGTAGTCGGGTTGCAGAGGGGCTTGGTTGTAATTTTCTTTTCTGTGTGTACCTTTTAGTAATTTGGCCGTTTTAATATCAACTTCTTTTCTCGCAAAAATAAATAAATAAACATGATGACTGCCACTCGTATATTTAGAGTGAGTTGGGATTAGTAAATATGAAAGGTGCATAAGTCTTTGGTTGTTACGTCTAAGAGATAGACATAAGGTATTGTGTTCAATTCCCACAATGTCGATTTATTTTGACCCAATTATTTTTCGCGGTCTCTCTATGAAAGCCCATAAAAGGCCCATCAACATACAAGTAACTGGCCCAGATCACTTAACGTGTGTAAACCAAACGTAAAGGACTAAACCAAACCAAGAATACCTATTCCCTTTAATAGTAGGTATAGAAGCGGGGGGAAACCCTTTTTCGGTAACACATAAATGTTACGGTTGCGTTTGAATATATAAAATGCAAAATATATTCAACATTGATCTTGTTTCCAACATCTTGTCAAAACAAAATGGCGATCAGAGATAAACAAACTTCAGATGTATGGTTACATATATGACAATATTTATGCTAGCTGCATGATGGAAGCAGGAGCTCACAATCACGGGAGAGAAGAGAGGCGGGTGTGTTAGAATAGAGTACGTAGAGATAGATGATGATGTTTAAATTGTTTCTGTTTCTATCTCTTCTTCTGATCTTCTTCTCCAAGTCGTATTTACCTCTCTCGTTGTAATCTGGAAGAATCCTAGTGATATTCCAAACCCTGTAAGCCACGACAACTCTTCTATAAATACACATGCGGCCCGAGCAAAGGGTTCAACGCTTCCTATCAAATCTTACATGGTCATCAAAGCCCTTCCTCTCGTACGTCTAGCTTTCCTGAGAGATCGATCTAGTTGATTGAGAGAGAAACCTGAAACCTATCCAGAGAGACTCGTCGAGAGAGAATCATGTCAGGCACCAACGCCAGCACCGCTGCTTCCACCATCGCCGCCACCAACACCGCCCTGATTGGATCCACCATGAGCACCTTGTCCACCCAATCTGCACCTTCCACCTATGCATCTTCTTCCACCTCCAGCAGCGCTTCCTCTCTCGGGTCTCCTCCATTTGAGAAGCTCATGAGGACAAATTTCCTCCTCTGGAAGGCCATCGTGCTACCCCAAATCAAGGGAGCACATATGGAGCACTTCCTTGATGCCGCAAGCCCGACGCCCACTCCTACCATCACCATCACCAAAGATGGGAAGGAGGAGCAGGTCTTCAACTACGCCCGGTCGATCTGGTATGCCCAGCAGCAACAGGTACAAGGATACCCTATGGGGTCTCTGTCATGTGAGGTTATTGCGCAGGTCGCTACTCTTCAGACGCCGGCCGAGGTGTGGAGTGACATCCACGCCTCCTTCGCTGCCCAGACGCAAGCGCAGATCGTCAACACCCACATCGCCCTCGCCAATCTCCACGAAGGAAGCATGGGCATGCCCGAGTATCTGGAGAAGATCAAGGCCTTCGCCGATGATATTGCCTGCACCGGTGATCCCCTCTCTAAAGGAGAGATAACCTCCTATGTGCTCAAAGGGCTGGACATCGAGTATAACCCGGTGATCTCAGCCTAGGCTGCACGTATCGAGCCGGTGACTGTCCAGGAGCTTTACAACCAGTTGCTAAGCTTTGAAGCTCGTATGAATCTTCTACAAGGTAACAATATCCGCCAGTCATCAGTTAATACCCTCACGCGCGATCGCGGCACTGGAGGCCGAGGCCGTGGTCACCGCGGTCACTAGCAGGGGCGCGGACGCGGCAACAGCAACAACAGCGGGCATGGGCACGCTAACAACACTGGCCCACGCCCCTCCGGCGCCTCCTACTCCAACATCAGGCCACGGTGCCAGCTCTGCAAGAAGCCAGGGCACGAGGTGAAAGATTGTTGGCATCGCTATGATGAAGATTTCGTGCCCGAAGAGCGCCACGTTGCTGCAGCCATCAGGGAGCAAGAAGAAGCTGGAGACACCATCTGGTATGCTGACTCCGGAGCCATAGATCACGTCACTAGTGAGTTGGAGAAACTTGCAAACCGAGAGAGATACTATGGCAATGATCGGATAAACACCGCCGCAAGTGGAGGAGGTATGGACATATGTCACATTGGTCAATCTTCCATTAATTTCCCTAATTCTAAACGTGATCTTCTTCTAAAAGATGTTCTTCATGTCCCTCAAGCCAACAAAAACCTTGCTTCCATGTCTCGTTTGTCAGCCGATAATAATGTTTTTTTTTAAACTCACCCCAAGTATTTTTTTTCATTAAGGATCGGGCAACGAGGGAGCTCCTCCATCACGGTAGATGTGTCGGTGGTCTATATCCTATCACATCAAGAGCTTTTAGCCGCAAGCATCATCGTCAAGTCTACTCCATCGTCAAGCCGTCCTTAGAGAGGTGGCATCAAAGATTAGGTCATCCTTCATTAAAAATAGTTGATCAAGTAGTGAATAAAGGCAATCTTCAATTGTCTAGTAGTAAGAATAAAGAGTCTATTTGTGATGCTTGCCCATGTGCCAAGAGTCATCAACTCCCCTATCCTAAGTCAAATAGTGTGTCTCATGCTCCGTTGGAACTGATATTCAGTGATGTATGGGGTCATGCCAGAGATTCTTTTGGAAGAAAGAAATATTATGTTAGCTTCATTGATGATTATAGTAAGTTTACGTGGATATACTTGCTTAAGCTCAAATCCGAAGTCTTTTATGTCTTACAAGAATTCCAAAAACTCATTGAGCGTCAATTTGACAAGAAAATCATCACAGTCCAGAGTGACTGAGGAGAAGAGTATGAGAAACTCAACTCTTTCTTTCGAAGCATAGGCATTGAGCATCATGTTTCGTGCCCACATGCACATCAACAGAACGGCTCTGCCGAACGCAAACACCGTCATATCGTTGAAGTAGGCATTTCCCTTCTTGCTCATGCATCCATGCCTCTAAAGTATTGGGATGAAGCGTTTATTGCTGCCACTTATCTTATCAATTGTTTGCCTAGTAAGGTTATTGGGAACACAACTCCCTTAGAACGATTGTTTCATCAAAAAGCCAGATTATAATTCCCTCAAAGTTTTTGGATGTGCATGTTATCCTAATCTCCGTCCATATAATCGCCACAAACTTTAGTTTCGCTCCACTCGATGTGTCTTCCTCGGCTATAGCAATCTTCATAAGGGTTACAAGTGTCTAGAAATCTCAACTGGACGCATCTACATCTCTAGGGATGTGATCTTTGATGAAACCATCTACCCTTTCGCCAAACTTCATCCCAATGCCGGAGCCCTCCTTCGAGCAGAAATTTCTCTTCTCTCGGATCCTTTGTCACGTACTGATCACAGGGGAGAATTAATAGAACATGATCATGTGTCTAGTCCAAAAGAAAATTCAGATACTAATGGAAAAAATGCAGACTTTGGCTATGATTTTATGTGTGCAGAAGAGGACGAAAATAACGCTGGATCCGATCCTGATCTGGTGCAGAACTGCGATGCCAGGGAAGGTGTGCGATCCCAGGTTGATAGCCGCGCACGATCCGAGACTGACAGCCCAGTCGTCCGGCGCGCAGCGGCGTCTCCCGCGTCTCCCATGGCGCCACATGGCGGGGCCAGCCCACCTGTCGATCCAGTGGCTAACCAAGATTCCGGTGTGGACCCAGACATCGCGGGGTGCAGCTTGTCCGCGCACACCACATGGGAACCGGAGCGCCCTGTGGCCGACAGCCCGACCAAAGTGGGGCCCATCAACAGCGCCATGCGGAGCCCTGCTGCTCGGGCATCTGGCGCGAGGCGAATCTCGCCGGATCCCGTGCCCCTCTTGGATCTGGAGCCCTGTGGCGTGGCAGTCCAGGGCGATTTAGCTGGATCTTCTGCGGCTGGTTTTGGCAATGAGCAAACTGCAGCAGCCTCTACACATATATCATCCGAAATACCTTAGCGCCACACCAGATCAAAATCTGGATTATTCAAACCCAAGGTATACAAGGACGGTACAGTAAGGTATGATCCTCGCAAGTTTGCTTTTCTCACTAGTTCAGGTGAACCTACTCATTTAGCCGAAGCTCTTGCTCACAAAGAATGGAAAGGGGCTTTGGACAATGAATATCAAGCACTCATGAAAAATAAAACGTGGCATCTTGTACCACCAAAAAAGGGAAAGAATTTGATTGATTGCAAGTGGGTCTATAAGATTAAAAGAAAGTCTGGTGGAAGTATAGATAGATACAAGGCCAGATTGGTTGCAAAAGGGTTTAAGCAAAGGTTTGGAATTGATTATGAGGATACCTTTAGCCCTGTTGTTAAGGCAGCTACTATTCGACTTGTCTTGTCTATTGCTATTTCCACAGGGTGGAGTTTGCGTCAGCTAGACGTTCAGAACGCGTTTCTCCATGGTGTTCTTAAGGAAGAAGTGTTCATGCGACAACCACCAGGGTATGAAAACAAAAGCACACCTCATTTTGTCTGCAAGTTGGACAAAGCTTTGTATGGCTTAAAACAGGCCCCAAGAGCCTGGTACTCCAGGTTGAGCACTCGGTTACAACAACTTGGGTTTATATCAAGCAAGGCAGATACCCCATTATTCTTTTATCATAAAGGCAACATCTCTATGTTTGTTCTTGTCTATGTTGATGATATAATTGTTGCTAGTTCCAGTTCAGAAGCTACTACCTCCCTTCTTCGTGATCTTAATGTGGAGTTTGCACTCAAGGATTTGGGTAATCTTCATTACTTTCTTGGTATAGAGGTAAGACAGATCGAGGATGGAATACTTCTTACACAAGAGAAATACACCACAGATATTCTAAGAAGGGTAGGACTGGAACAACCAGTAAGTACACCGCTCTCTACTTCTGAAAAACTTACAGTTGAAGGAGGTGAATTACTTGGACCAAATGATGCAACAAACTATAAGAGTGTTGTTGGTGCTCTACAATACTTAACCTTGACTAGACCTGATATTTCATATTCTGTCAACAAAGTATGTCAGTTTTTACATGCACCAAGTACAGTTCATTGGACTGCAGTAAAGAGAATTCTGAGGTATCTAAAGTTTACAATGGGACTTGGAATCAAGATTGTTAAGTCACCATCCATGCTAGTTAGTGCATACTCAGATGCTGATTGGGTAGGGTGCCCTGATGATAGAAGGTCCACAGGTGGTTTTTTTGTGTTTCTGAGATCAAACCTTGTGTCATGGAGTGCAAGAAAACAGGCTATTGTGTCAAGATCAAGCACCGAAGCAGAATACAAAGCTCTTGCTAATGCAACCGCTAAAATCATGTGGATTCAGACTCTTCTATACGAGTTGGGAATCAAGGCTCCACAAGCTGCAAGGTTATGATGTGACAACATTGGTGCTGCCTATCTTTCTGCAAATCCTGTGTTCCATGCACGTACAAAACACATAGAGGTTGACTTTCATTTTGTGAGAGAAAGAGTAGCACGAAAGCTACTTGATATCAAATTTATTCCCACAGGAGATGAACTTGCTGATGGCTTCACCAAACCACTTACCACGAGGAGACTAAATGAGTTCAAGTACAATCTAAACCTAGAGAAATTTTCATAGGTTTGGATTGAGGAAGGATGTTAGAATAGAGTACGTAGAGATAGATGATGATGTTTAAATTGTTTTTGTTTCTATCTCTTCTTCTGTTCTTCTTTTCCAAGTCGTGTCTATCTCTCTCATTGTAATCTGAAAGAATCCTAGCGATATTCCAAACCCTGTAAGCCACGGCAACTCTTCTATAAATACACATGCGGCCTGAGCAAAGGGTTCAACGCTTTCTATCAAATCTTACAGGGTGGACATGAGTGCCGTCTGTGCGGAGCTGGAGGAGAGCGGGATATTTTCCCGTGGAATTATTTTTCTAATAAAAATGTAGTGGTATGTGAGTATGGTGTATCTATACTCAGTGGTCAAGCGATGGTAAATAATACTTCCTCTGTCCTATAATATAAGAGTGTTGGACGGAGAGAGTAAAACGAAGACATAACGCATGACGAAGCCGAGAAATGGACGGCGATCGAGCGAGGTGCTACGTACTCTCATTGCGGCCCGCCGAAGCTGGTGCACGTAGTACGTACGTCGACGGCCGGTGGCCACCCGGGGGCCAGGTGAGTATTACCGCGCGCGCCACGGCTAGCCTGCCCCCCGGTTGCATGTAACAGCTGCCTAGAAATGTCGACGTGCGCCCTCGCGTGTCACATGGATCGTCCGCATGCGAAAGTGTGGTGACATGCGAAAGCATGTATAGCACTCTAGTATATGCTGAATTTGGTACTAGTACTACGTTGCATGCTAGTGCATCTCTTGCATCCATGCACACGTGAGGCAAGATCATGTCATGATGCACCGCACTGCATTATTGCTACCGTCTTACTTCGGTCGGTCAGGGAGGTGCATGTGTGCCTCCAGCCGGCCATGACGACGCTGCGTGTGCGCGCGGCGCGGTCGACGTTTGGGTCCGTCGACATCGTGGGTCAGATTTTAGGCTTGACGTACGTGCGTCTGTGTCATTGAACTGGATTAATCTACTCCACTTGCAAGAGGCTATGTTGTAGTAGATGCTCTCGTGGTAACATTATTATTAAAAAGGAAAATTGTTCTTGGAACCATACATATGGTTCCCTATGTCTTTTCGGAGTACGTGGTCTTCCAACATCTAAAAGAGAGCTTCTCCCCGAATGTCTATCCGTTCATGCCGCCGCCGCCGCCGGTACGGTGGAACATAGTATAGTAGTGGAGTGTATTATTGCTAGCTTCCACCGGTGACGGCCGTCCTCCAGCTAAGCTAGCCTCATGCACCGTCTTCTAGCTGGCCTGTTTGCCCCGCCGTTCCACGCCGGTCTCCCTCCGTACGTGGACATTTCAACGTCGGCCGTTGCTCCGGCCAATATCCCTCCACATCTCCTCTCCTCTCTCTCTCTCTCTCACACACACACACGCGCGCGCGCGCGCGCTGCCGAGCCAACGTTAGTTGTATTGTATCCACGGTTGAATATTCTCGCCCTATATAAAGGGCCCATTGGCCATTGCATACGCTGTACAGTACTCCAGTGACAGAGACGGACACCATTAATTGATCTTCTCACGTTGCGCGCAATATGGACGGACATGATCCAGCCGCTGCAGGTCCATGGTGGTACCAGGACGACTGCCCCGGCGAGGTCGCGGCCGTTGCACGAGCCGCCGCCGGCGACGACGACGACGACTACTTCCTCGACATGTTGGTCATCAGCTCCGTGCATGCATGTGGCTAGGTTTGGTTGTGTCCTTCCGCAATGCATGATTCATCCTCCTACCTGTACGTGTGTGTGTGTGTGTTCTTGCAGTGAATATCTGCTCGGGACGGGGTGGGAAGCAGGCGCGCCAGCTGTTTCCTGCGTCCGATCTTCGCCACCGCGCGCGCCTCCTGAGCCGCCATCTTCCGAGGACGTGATGGCAGCGCGGCTCTACCACCCAATCGTCAGCGGCGGCGAAAATGCCGGCAACGGCCCGATGGTGAAGAACGAGCCGTCGGCGATGGACACGGAGAGCAAGGGGAAGCTTCCAGCTACGGAGGGCGTGGCCGATGTCAAGGCAAGAACACATGTACTTCCTCCGTCCAAAAAAGTTTGTCTCAATCTTGTACCTTACATGGATATATTTAGCATTAACTTGGTGCTAAATACATTCATTTGAAGGACAAGTTTTTCCGGACAGGGGAAGTACGCAATTACTATATGCATGTTTTTCTTAGTTGCTATGTGCATCGAAAATACCCAATGGAACTCGGTGCATCCTAATTGAAAAAAACATTTAAAAATCTAAGAATTTCTTTTACAATGAAATACGAAATTCAGTGTCCGGACTCATTTGCAACTGATGAACGGTAAATTTGAAAAAAAAAATACTAAAACAATTCAAAAAATTATGAATTTTTTTAGGTGGAAGATGTTCCAATGCGTGATGTTCGTGCCAAATTTTCAGCTTGCTCAGAGAGTTACTGAATTGGTCAAAACAGTATGTGAACAGTAAACTTTCTTACAATCCCAAAATTTGTCTTTTTTTTTTAGAGCTACTGAAATGTCCAAACTCTACGAAATTTTGCACGGACTTCACGCACATGAGCATCTAGCATCACAACAAAATTTAGATTTTTCTTTTACTATTTTAAACGACTGTTCACCTCGGGTGTAGATGCACCCAACAGCCAAAACGCTGCGCCCCATGCTATGGCTGTTACTTAAGAAGGAAAGAAAGTCATGTTATAACAGAGTCTGGAGATGTTCCTCCGAGGTGCGAATATGCTTCCTCTTTTAAAAACATGTACTCCCTTCGTTTCTAAATATTTGCCTTTCTAGAGATTTCAAATGAACCACCACATACGGATGTATATAGACATATTTTAAAGTATAGATTCACTCATTTTATTCCGTATGTAGTCACTTGTTGAAATTTCTAGAAAGACAAATATTTAGGAATGGAGGGAGTACATGTATGCAGATTATCCTAGTGGTCTGATCTGCGTGTTTCCGCAAGCATGCATGTGGACAACATCATGCAATTTCCAACGAACAAGCTAGTGGACTGAATTTCCCAAAATAATTTTCACATGGTGGAGAACAGCGCACATCTCAAGTGGCTTGAGAAGCATGTCTATGCCTCGCCCGTCTGGGCTCTAGTCCTGATGGGGCTCCCCTAGGCTCTCATTCATTCTAAGATGCCAGACTCCGGATGCTAGTATCTTGGAGTTTGCATTTTGTTTTTCGTTTTTTTCACATATTTTTCCAACTTGTGTTCTTCATTTTACTCAACTCTTTTCTGCAAGCACTGAAACGGCGCGACAATAAAAACGGCCGTGCGCACGCACCAATCATGCCGATGCCAGAGGCTGCGCTAATCTAGCCCAGCATGCGCACGCAATTCGTATCTCCGCTTGACTCTCTCATCACCATCATCATCGTCAGGACACAAGCATGGGGAGCGATTCAAGCGGGAGGAGGAAGGCGGCAGCGGCACCAGCGTCAGCATCGGGAAGGCCAAACAGGACAAGGCCGTCTCATCACTCAGAGACGCACAGCAGTCCGGAAAAGGTAATACGTGCTCTGCTTTGGCCGCCTCCTCGATCGCCTCGCGTCTCCATCCCCATGCGCATACGATTTTGAACGAACCGTCGCGTCGCCGTGAAGTTTTGGCTGTGCAGAGGCGAAGGTGCAAGATCAGTGACCGGCTGAGGGCCCTGCAGCAGCTCGTCCCTGGGTGCGATAAGGTCGGCTCAGACTCGGTGCTCGCCCGGTTTCTTAATTTCACTGTAATTGATCGCCCAGTCTTCTTCTTCATGGCGTTTTGTGAGCTGAAGCTGCAAGTTTCTTATGGCAGGCACCTCGCTCTCATGGACATTTCTCTGTGCTGTGCAGACTAACCAGGAGTCGACGCTGGAGCAGACGATCAAGTACATGAAGTCGCTGCAGCAGCAGGTCCAGGCAATGAACGTGAGGCCAACACAAGCCCTGTACCCCATCGTGGCGACGGCATCGGCGCCGGCCGTCATGGTGCCGCCCGCCGCCGGAGGACCTGTCCCGCTCCTGCCTGCAGGGATGGCTCCGTTCGGGGCCATGCTCCCGTGCCCACCTTTACCTTACCACGCCGTGATGGTGCCAGCACCGGTGGCGGCGCCACCATTGTGCCATCCACAGCCGACAGCCCCCGCTGCTCCAGTACCAAAACGCCTCCACGGAGCAGCATTGCAACGAGGGGCAAGGGAGGAGAAGATTGTGAGGCAGAATCAAGCCACTCGGATGGAATGGCTAGCCTAGCTCTAGTGATCGTCTCGGGTTTATATTTGAAATCTTGCGTCTGTAGTTGGATATATTTGAAATCCTTTCAAACTTTCAGTCTTTGTACATGTACTACCTCTGTTTCTAAATGCAAGACGTTTTGGTAGTTTAAATTGAACTGCAAAAACATCTTAAAATAAAGACCGCAAAAAACAACTAGTTTGTACACACGAGGATAACTGTCAAGACCACATCAAAAACCAGTTTGGTTCACAAGAAGAAAACCTTGGAAATGAATCTACACTGCATCTACCTGGTTACTTTTTATGACACGTTGTAGTATCATTTCAGCACACCCACCACCAGTCCACAAGGACTAAGGCTGGTCATAGTAGGAGTAACATAGGTAGTAACATAGATGCCACATAAGCAAAAATGGTGATGTGGCAAGTAGTTAATGAGGAGAGAGGCAAATAGAGTAACATAATATGTTACCATCACATAGCGGTTTCCAATGCATAATGAGTCTACAAAGTAATAAATGAAGGCAACTATGTTACCACACCTATGACACTACCCACTATGAAGGTAGTAACATAGACTAGTAACATACATATGTTACTAGTCTAAGTTACTCCCCACTATGACCAGCCTAATGCGCCATACTAGCCCTGGAAATGGTTGTCTCTTAAACCTAGTAACCAAATTTATCCAAGCTAAGTATGCTATCGCCAGGCAAAACAAGCAAATTTGCTATCAATGAAAATACAAGCTTCTTTTAGTCAAATTATCCTTACTAAGCACACCATCTCTTAGAAAAAGACAATCAAAAGATTAAAAGATTACGATCTTCAAAGGAACTTCGATGGCCCAAAAGCTACGTCAAAGAAACAATTTGTACCAAGGTAAGAGACCATTGATAGTATTAAGTCGTTCAATTGTGATATACTCATATAATCAATCAGCTTTGGTCCAACAGTATATCGACTGTACTGAATGAAACGCCCGCCATATATACCTTCTGTAACAGGCAAAACAGGTGAGCACTACAATATATTTTCTGTAATACCACAGACATGATCATGATGAGCTATTATTTCATTACCAAAACTGGAGAGAAGAGTTCAAGCAAGTTGGAGTGACCAAAATATATAGCAACTATAGCAACTTGTCCACCATTACTAATTATTCTCCGTCCAACAATCCAAAGGAAAACGATACAGCAGATACAAAATAGACAACTCGGAAAGCACACGTTTTTTCTTTACAACTCTACACCATCACCATCGGAATAGGCACCCAGCAAAACGTACATCTCGGATGGCAACACCTGGTAAATTCTACAGAAGTTGACGATGTGTCGAACCTTTCTTGCAGCCAAAAACCACCCTTCTGAACTCAGAAGACCGTGTGCAGATACATCATAGTAAACAGCTAGTGAAACATAAATTGACAACAATACAGATTTCTTTGGCGCTGCAGATTGTACACCTTTCACCTCCTAGAGATGGCTCTAGAGATTCTCTTACAACAGGGACTGGTCCGAAGGGCTTCTTCATGAGGGCGGATTGCTTCAACCAGCGCATTATGGAGATGGCCCTGTCAAGGAAAAACGATAGTGAGCAATATGCATGCTGTAATTTGACGTACTTTGAAAAATCATATGGATCGAAACACTCACCCTGCTGTTAACAAGGGCAGTATGAATGACATAGTTCGCAAAAGGGTCTTGCAGCAGTTGTTCAAAATGAGGCACTGAAATCAGGTCAAACACTATGGCAGCTTTGTCTTCATCTGAGAAGACCTTCAGGCATTTCTCCACCACATTGCTGCTCACTTTTTGCTTTGAGAGATAAACATAACTTCCTTCAAACTGAGATGCCAGGTGTGCATTTGCAGAAGGAATTTTCTGGTCCAGGACATACTGTACCACATAATTGCTGAAACAAGGGGAAATAGGCAACAACTTTAGTTTTATCAGAGTTAATATAGTTTACATGTTGCCAAACACATGCTTGAAAAATACCAAGTTAATCTCATGACAGAGAAACGAAACACATGATGGAGATACATTCACTACTTGCCAAAAGATAAATCTGGTTGGGGATGTCTAACTCTCAGATTATACAAGGGAGCAAGAAAAAAAGAATTGAAGGTATTACAACAAAGGTTGGGTTCATGTAATCAGGGCACAGTTCATTCCATTATCAGCACCCTTATTGTATTGTCTGTGAAATGCACAGACCGTGAAGACTAATTACTGTTACATGTTATCGCCTGAAAATGAGTTGAATCTAGAGCAACAGAAACTATGGGAAAATAAGATTTTTAAGGTCAAGGGGCTAATCAAGCTGATGGTGTGAAGATATGGTTCTTCTGAGAAGGGAGGTGAAGATAACTCTTACTCCAGCAAAAGATCAGTTAATGATATAATGCGAGCAACGAGCAACAATATCAAAAAAGTATTATCAGTATAAGCTGGATATTCTTCCCTTTAATTAAATCCACCAGTAATATGAATCTATATATCTAGTGTTGATAACATGTCACTGATAAGATCTCTACAAGTAAGCAGACAAGTAAAACTGCTTCACAAAAGAATTGGGAAGACATAGTGCAAGAATGTTCCTTTATAAATAGCATAAAGTACAAGATAATAAAGAGGAAGGGTGGGTTTACCCAAATGGATCTTGAGCGAGCTGAAAGGCATGAGCACACACTTCCACAATTAGCTTCGCCTGATATTCACCACGTGCACTAGTTATGCACTTTTGTAAAACACAGCAGCCATGGCGATGCATTGCCATCTCAAAACAGTGAGTTGCAGCAGCCTCAAATATGAACTGTCCAAAGAGAGTAGAATAAATCAATAAATACATCACAGATGATAACGATATAATCAAATCAAGCAAGATAACTGCATAGCTTCATACACTTGCATAAGAATTCCATAACACACTACTAATTTACCCAACATGCTCACCACTAGATATGACGTTCAAAATGACATTGAGTTATTGACAGTTTGTAAGGCGATCATACTTGCTCCATAAATAAATTTCTATACGTTGGCATTTGCCATTGGATAATGTAAGTGCAGAATATACTTGTATAAGGTCTGGTACATTAACTTCACGATCGAGATATTCCCATGTTAAAAGAAAACTTAGCATCAATCAAATATTCCTGCTGATATTAGTCTTGCGGGTTATTCTCCAACACAAGGTACGTTCAGAAATATGCAGAAGACAATAGAAGAATAAAGGGATGCATGATATAATAATCATAGTCGAGTACAAGGAGAGGGGGGGACTCAAAGGGTCACACCAAACCAACATCGTTAAGATGATTATGCAATAAATTAGTCCACTGAGAACCTAAACACTCGTAATTTAGTTAAGCATAACCACAATTAGGTTTTGGATTATTTTAGGACGTGATTTTTTTAATGTCCCGATCTGGTAAAAATTCAGGTCATATTTTAGGTCTCCCTAGTCGTCCAGACCCCAAGTATAACACATACATACAAATAAGATCTGGTAACTTAAACACAAGGTACGTTCAGAAATATGTAAAAGACAACAGAAGAATAAAGGAATGCACATGATATAATAATCAAAGTCAAGTACAAGGGGGGGAGGGGGGGCTCAAGGGTCACACCAAACCAACATCGTTAGGATGATTATGCTAGAAATTAGTCCACTGGAGAACCTAAACACTAGTAATTTAGTTAAGCATAACCACAATTAGGTTTTGGATTATTTTAGGACGTGAATTTTTTTAATGTCCCGATCTGTTAACTTAAATTCAGGTCATTTTTTAGTTATCCCTAGCCGTCCAGATCCCAAGTATCACAGATACATAAAAATAAGACCTAGTACTACCTACCTCAAAGTCCTAGGTACCTTTTGTATATACAGTGATGCTTATGGAATTAAGATAACAATCAGCAAACACAGTCTCCTGAATATTGGCTAGCGCATATAAACTGCTAATGAAACTCTTTCAAAGATAAACTTCTAAGATTATGCACATACTGATGTACAGGTATAGTTTTTGTTCATCTGCCGGCAAATTTACATAATGTAAGTAAACACGGAACAACGTGTTATAAATTCAAGCCAACATACTTCTTATGAGTTTATGCACATGTGTAGGTTCAAGTACTTCAATATTTAATTTGCACTAGATTGTGCAGGTTGCATGGTAGGTCCACAGAACATAGCTGATAAATTCATTGTCATGGTGCTGATTCTCAAACTTATGGAGTGTATTTGTCAAAAAAATGATAACTAATAATTGCTCAAAGTCAGTTATATGACCAAAAATAGCTATGTAAGTACTATTATGTACCTTGTTCTCCTCTGCACCAAAGTTTGACAAGCACTTCTGTATGACATGATTACCATTGAGATCATTGACAAGATGCATGAAGCCTGGCTGTAGGGCCGAAATAATGAGCACGATCTGCTTCCTGACCTTAACAGTCTCTATCAATTTCTGAACTGCCCTTGTGCTGAAACAAATCACAACAACCAAATCATCACCAATCATTTGCATGCATTTAGTAACAAAAGGGGTTTATGTTGCAATGTAAGCATCATTTCACACTTCTACTGCCAGTGCACTTCCTTATCCAAACACAAATTGCAGCAATCTCAAAATACAGTAATAATTTGTGACAATTGGTTAGCAAGTAAAATTACTTCTAATTTCAGGATCATGGTGCAGTTAATTGATCAGTTTAGGCAAGAGAAGGTAAATTACCCATGAGAGTTCACAGAGATTCTCAGCAGCTTCACAGGATCCTCCGTCAGCACGGCGATGATCCTCAGCCTCTGATCCTCATCACACACATCCAGAAGCTTCTGAATGAGATAGTTGGCAAACGAGTTGATCATGAGCTCTGCCATGTGGTCAATGATTCCTTCGAAAATCACATCCACGTGTTGTTTCCCTTCCTCAAACTTCTGCTGCAGGAACCGGCAGCCATTCTGGTCCTTGGCCATGAAGTAGATGTACCCCTTAACTCCAACCATGTTCTCATACCTCAGCATCCTAGGACTCTCCATCTCCAGTGCCCTGTTGTTGTTGGCATGCTGCTGAAACCTCCTGTCCTTGGCACGGTAGAGAACAGGCATGTTCTTCTTGCCATCGAAATTCTGACCATCCTCGCAGCGAAACGCCTCCATCTGATTATTCATGCCGCCTTTCATGTAGCGATTGCCGGTATGCACAGGCACGCCGTACTCGCAGTGCAGTTTGGGTGAACGGGCTGCTCCACCACGGGGATCAAGGGCAATCGGGCCAGTCCCAACAAACCCCCAGTTGTGCTGTTCTGCGGCAGCCTGCCCAGGAAGCATGAAAGGCTCGGGGTGAGCATGAGCAGGGTGCACCAGGCCCTGTCCCCAACCAATGCCGGTGCCGTTTGCTGTCCTATTGTACATGAAGCCGTTCATGTTGACCTCCAGGCCGCCGGGGTGGCCGCCCAGGCCGACGTCCGGTCCGAGCGCGAAGCGGTAGCCGGCCGCCATGGCCTGCTCGTTCACCAGGGGCTCGCCAGGAACCGAGGAGCCCGGCGCCCCAAAGGGGTAGCCATAGTAGGCGGCGCCACGCGCCGCAGAGAAGTCCGCCGGGGCGCCGTTGCCGACGGGCGTGGGCTGGGGCGCGGCGGGCGCGTCCTCGACGAGCAGGCCGCGGAGCTGGTTGGCCAGCCACTGCTTCTCCGGGTCGTCTACGGGCTGCCCGAGCGGGGACGGCGCGGCGGCGACGAAGGGGCTCGACGGATGCAGGGGCGCCGGGCACACGCGGAGCGGCGGGTGGTACGCGCCCCCGCCCCCGCCGCCCTGGTGATCACCGTCGTCGCGGCGGTTGACGACGACGGCGTAGCAGGCGTCGTCGGCGCGGCGGGGCGACGCGGCGTAGCGCGGCGGCGCGAACCCGTGACGGCGGTCGCCGCCGCCATGGCCCTGGGAGAGCGCGCCGCCGCCGCCGGCCCGGTGCGCCTGCGGGGAGGTGACCTGGGGGATCTCGCTGAGGAGCAAGTCCATCTCTTTCTCCTCGGGGCGCTCGTCCGCCGCCGCCTGCGCCGCCGCCGCCGGGCCCTTCATCGCCAGATCAAACACCAAACGCCCGACGGAACCAGAACGGAGAGGAGGCGGAGGCGGAGGAGAAGAAGAGAAGAGAGAATCCGATCGGAGATTGCAAGAGGAGGGGGCGGGGGCGGGCGGGGTCGGCGGGGAATCCGCGGATCGGGAACGGGGATCGGGAGCAGGGGTTAGCAGTGGTGCATTGGGAGGCGGATGGGGCGGAGGGGAGGGGAGGAGGCCGGTGAGGCATGCAAAAGAGGGGAGAGGAGGGAGGCGATGGTGGGTTTATATACCCAATTGACTCGGCGCAGGGCTTCCCTTCCTTCCCCTTGGCTGGCTTGGCCATCCTCCCCCCTCCTCCCTGCTCCCTCAGCTCTTCCCCTTCCTCCGCACTGCTGGTTGGATTGGACGACTGACCGGAGGGGACGAGCGTACCACCGTATTATTTTTCTTACTTTTTAATTTTTTTACCAACAGATATAGACGATCTTTCTACCCGCCGCATGGATTTTAACCGCACCAGATCTGGGATCCATCCTTTCTGTTTCGGCTTTGGGTAATCCATCCATCCATTGTTCCCTCAAAAAAAAAAAAATACACCCACCCATTGCTGCTACTACAACTACCACTACCATCTCTCCCCCTTTGAATTTTGTGCTACTAATTGGGATAGAACCTGCCTTACATGACACGCTAGTCTTGTTGCGCATTTTAAAATGCTCGCATGTCTATTTGTGTTACGTGGTTTCTTTTTTAGGGGCCGTTTATGCTATTTACAATTTTGACGATGAAACTTTGAAAAAAATACTTTTTGGCATAACTCTACGACTCGGTACACTTTGCGTCATCTTTTTGTTCCTACGACTTTAGGTTGGGTTCCGCTATCTCACGAGAACGACAAAAGAACTTGTTATGATAAAGTGGAAACTAATTATGATACTGGCGATGGTAGCTCGAAGAAAAGAGTTATCTTGAGTGTGTCAGTACAATTTTGATGATGCAACGCTAAGAACTTATACTATGCACCTTCTCATTTTTTTTTCCTACGGCTTTTTAGGTCCACTTTTCGTGGTATCGTGAATCTAAACAAAAAGTACTTGATCACCCGGCGCAAACATAAGGAAACGTAGAACAAAAGACACCCTACTGCTAGCAAACCCACATTATTGTTTACGGAAAGTCCAAATTGCCAGACAACAGAAGTAAAGCAGACAAAACAAAACAAAAAAACAAAACTGAAAGCCCGACACGTTTACTTCACTCAATCCGTGTTACCTACAATAGACTAGAAGAAACCGCAACGTAATACTCGTGCACGCACACGAGTGAATGTTATTGGTCTCTTTTTGTGTTGAAATGATTTGGATTTCTGAGTTTAACTTGCCATGAAAATGTTGCACGTTGATTTTACGTAGTTTTTATAGTTGAAAGCTTTTTTTGGTTTTGGGGGTAAAAAATAATGTTTCCTCAAGTGGAGTTGAATGTTTTCGTTCACGTAACCTCAAAAGCTCACCAACCAGTTGGATGCTAAACAGTTAGAATATCCTTTTTGCGAAAAGTAAGTGCTTTTGTCAACCGGTGTTTCTTCTTGTACTTAGACAACAATGGCATTGTCTTTCTTCAGTTTTGGTTGCACTCCTGGGAACGGCGGGATTTGTAGAGAGGCTAAGAAGAATCATTCTAACGTGAAAACTAGGTATGATACTAAGGATGGTAGTTCGAAGATGGGAGTTATCTACTTATCTTAAGTGTGTCACTACAGTTTTGATGATGTAATGGTAAAAACTTGGTATCTTGTGCGCAATCTTTTTTCTCCAAGGCTTTTAAGGTCCAGTTCTACGGTATCGTGAATACCGAACAAAAAGTACTTGATTACCCAGTGCAAACTTAAGGAAACATAGACCAAAAGACACCCCACTGCTAACAAAGCCACATCATTGTTTACCAAAAGTCCAAATTACAACACGCGGGAAGAAAATCAAACAAAATAAAAACCCAACACATTTACTTCACTCAATCCGTGTTGCCTGCGATAAACTAGAAGAAACCAATTACATATAGACATAACACGTGAAAAACATAACCAGCATGTGATGGTGGGCGCGCAAAACCAGCCCTCGCGCACGAGTGAATGATATTGGTCTCTTTTCGTGTCGAAATATCTTAAATTTATGAGCTTGACTTGCCATGAAGCTTTCATATAGTTTTTTAGTTGAAATTGGCTATTATATATTTTTTGGGGTTGAAAATAATGTTTTCTCAAGTGGACTTGAGTTCTTTGTTTCATCACGTAACCTCAAAGTTGGCCAACATGTTGGATGCTGAGCATTTAGAATATCATTTTTGCAAAAGGTAACCGTTTTATCAACCAGTGTTTCTTTTTATACTTCGACAACAATGACATTGTCTTTCTTTAGTTCCGCTGGCCACTCTATGGTAATGAGGGAATTTGTAGAGAGGCTTAAGAAGAAACATTCTAAGGGAGTACAAAAGAAGCTATCTACTCGGCTTGGTGACGACCTTGGTTTTGTGCTTCTTCTCTACAGCATTGTTGTATCTTCGCGTGGGTGTCCACGTTGCCCGGTGTTGCCTTCTTTGGGCTACGGAGACTGTTTTAGCCTGGTTTTTCATTACAAAAAATTACGGGATTGGTTTTTCATTAATTGATCGAGCAATCCTCTTCTTTTCTAATGAATCAAGATTCTTAGAGGCCGACTTAAAAAAACTATCTACTTTTTTACATGCCCGCCAAACAAAAGTGCAAGGAGCAAGTGGGCTAAACTGCTCCCTTGCTATAAATAAAATAAAGAGTAGAAAGAGACAGATATGACACTTGGCTGTTGGCTAATCCAGACGAGGAAAAGGAGAGCAGAGACTTGCCCGTGTGGCGACTCCAACAGCTCTGCTCAGTGCACCAGATGGACAATCGTTCACGCAGTCTCTGCCCAAGTACATGACTTTTTTATTTTTATTTTTTTGGCAACGAGCTAGTAGAGATTATGCGGCGAAGGTACAAGTTTAGCTACTTTAGTACGTGCATTTTTTCCGGGAATTAAAAATGTGACAGGCTAAGAGACCCACCCAACTATTTTAAGGAAATATTTCCTCCATGCTTGCTAGCCATGCGATCCTTCGTCTTCATGCACCACTGACCAAGTCACATCGCGCGTTTCCAGTTCTGCACACCAGCATTGATTTTTCATTAGAGGGTCTACTTCATTGCAGCAAGAATATTTTTTCTTTTAGTGCAGTTAATGGATGTTAATTGCCATCCATGAAGGGCATTCGATTCGTCAGTTGAGAACGTTTGGCGAGTGGGATTAGTGGAGTGGTATACAATGGTTAAAATTCACCACAGTACTACAGTAGTAGTAATATTTTTCTTCAAACATATTGTGAGAGTTTTTCTTTAAACGAGGATAGAATCTCTGCCACATTTCCGGAAGAGCCAGGGGAGGATATACGGGGGAGCAATGCTACATCTATGCAAGGGCATCTTTAACGTGGATACGCAAACCGCCCGCATGCGTTCGGATCGTGAAAGTCATTCAACATGGGTATGTGTCGGTCCGCGCCGCGGTCTGGACGCATTTTCTCCTGCAAATGGGAGACAAAATAAGAGGAGATTTGCGGGAGTCCGGACAGTACGTAGGATTGTGACACCCACGGCCCACCCAATCCTCCCTCTCAGTCCCATTTCCTTTCACTTTGCCCCTTCTCCTCCTTACTTTGTATCCGCACCCTCGACCTCCGCCGTCATTATTGTACGTCTCCGGCCGTCATAGAGGCATTGTCGGACGTCCGCAACCAGCACCGACGCGCCCGCTCGCCTTTACAACGGAGTTGTCCACGCTGAAGTCGTTTCTACCCAGATACGCTCCGCCCCGCCGTCGACGACCTCCATGGCGAACACCACGCACGACAGGTGTTTGGTCAAATGCCATTGATTTTTTTTTTCAAATGTTATGTAGTTTTTTAGAGTACGAAGGATGGTGAGCTACTCGATCATGGAGGATGAGTTGTTGTGCGATGCGTGGTTGGCCGTATCCGCGGAATTCGTAGGCAGGAGAAGAGGGGTGACCTTATGGCAGCAAGTGCATGAAAAGTTTCGTGCACAAAATCACATTGCAACCTACAACATGTTCATCATTCAACAGCTCAAACGTGAGTTCGTTATCGTATTGTTGGTACACTATCCAGACCAACGTCATCATGTTTTGTGACGTGGTTCGTCAGCTCGAGACAATGTGACCATTGCACGGGGCAGAGGACGAGACGTAACTTTTGCTTCCTCTTGCTCAACTTATTGATTGATTCATTCACTCAATGTTGGTTTGGTCTACGCATTATATGTAGCCCGCACGCACTGCGTGGTGCACCACAATACGAAGGGACCGTCATTTACGTGCACACAATGTTGGATGAAGCTGAAGGGAGAGTATGTGTGGAACAACATGATCCGTTGATGAAAAACTTGTTGGACATACGGAATCTAGTCGAATTTGAGACATTGTTGTACTAGGCTTAATTTGCATGCTATGTATGAGTGATTTGTGCTATTTTCTATCCGAACTTTAATGAATATTAGTCGGTTTGCATGAATTTCATTCGGTTTGTCTAAATACGGATTGAAATATATGCGGACAATGTTGGATGGAGGCCTCCCGCATTCGTATCCGTGGATGGATGCGGGAGGAAATCTGCGGGTTGCCATTGGAGATTCTTTAAGTTTTTTTGGAGGAAATTAGGAAGGGGGGCCATCCAATTGAATTCAGAGGCCGCGAGAGATTTGTTATACGCAGATTACGTAAGGGGCCGATCTTTCCGTTGCTTTCCGACTCTTGGCAAAAATGATTGTTGGCATCGACGCATGATTTTGGAACACTCGGGCATTTCATTTGTGACACACCGATCTCAGATGACCTCTACTAGTAGTATAAAATAAAAGAAGGTGTCTATCTAGGTATATCTCACTCAATCAAACAGAATAACAGGGAGTGCAAAGAAGAAGAGAAATAACATGAACCTCTACGTAAAATCAATGACATATAAATTAGATAGACTTTGTTAATCCTCGCTAGATAGACTTTGCTAATTCTCATTATCAGTCGCAAAACATAATCTCCATTTGATGAGAAACTAGCAAATTCGCGAGAAACAATACGATCAGGGCGCGACGGCCGTTGCGACGAGCCTTGAGCGGTGGTGCGTGCCACCCGCCAACAATAGGCATGTCGCCAAAACCGTGGCGCGCACGGGCGCTCCCCCCGGTTTCCCTCCAAATCGTGCCCTCCGCCCGCCTCATGCGACGTCCTCCGCCAGCTCCCTCCCGCCCCCTCGCACCTCGCCGTCCTCTTTCCTTCCATGGCGGAGAGGGCGCTCCCGCCGCCCGTGCCCGAGCAGGCCTCCGCCGCCCTCGCCCAGCTCAGGGCCCCGCCGCACGAGACGTACGTCGTCAAGGTCCAGAAGGACCAGATATACCGCGTGCCGCCTCCCGAGAACGCCTACCTCGCCGAGCGGTACCGCGCGGAGCGCGCCGGCGGCGGCAAGAGCGGCGGCGGCTCCGCGTGCTCCACGCCCCTCCTGCTCACGCTCGCCCTGGCGGCCGCCGCGGTGCTGCTCCTGGGCGCCAGCGTCTGGCTCTCCGTCGTGGTGATGCGGCCGGCCCCGCCGAGCTTCTCCGTGAACAGGCTCTCCGTGCGCAACGCGTCGGCGCAGCGCCACGCGGAGGTGGACTACGACTTCTTCCTCACGGCGGTCAACCCCAACAAGGTGACCGCGCTGTGGTACAAGGACGGGGGCGCGGCCAGGCTGCTGCACCGGGGCACGGCCCTGGCCAAGGCCGCGGACGTGGGCACGCCAGAGGACGGCGGCGTGGACGCCAAGGACTTCAGCGTGCTGCTGCGCGGCGGCGGCGGCCACGCGACACCCAAGGCGGTGGAGAAGGCGCTCGGGGGGTCCAAGAAGGAGGCCGTGGCGCTGGAGCTCGCCGTGGAGTTCCCCGTGCAGGTGCACGTGGGCGCGCTCGCGTTCGCGGCCAAGAGGCTGGCCGTGGCGTGCGAGATGAGAACGGCGGGGCTAGGGAAGCACGTGCACATTTCGTCGCAGAAGTGCAGGAGCAGCTTCGGGAAGTGACCGACGCCGACCGCCGCCGCGCCGAGGTGGCGCGCCGGCGCTTTGTGCATAGTGGGATCGAGGGCCGAACGGACGGGCAGTGGTGGGATCGTACGTGTACACCGCGTGTAAATGTGTCTTGTAGCTCGTGCTTGATGACTCTCGAGGCTCTTTGTGTGCAAATATGTGTAAGTTGTTACTAACCGGAATCTGGGACTTGCTGGACTTGTGTATAATCATGGAAGATTGTTCGCTCGTGATACATGCTACCTGCTGTTGTGATCATCTAACCCATATGTCCGGACTGTCCGGCACCTTTCGAACACAATCCATATATGGGACGGATTTGAGTCTATTTGGACGCATCCGTCATGTCGCATTGACAGACGGACGCGAAAATACTTTGGTCCGTCAAGGGAGGTCATCGATTTGGTGGCCGCATTCATGGCGTGGGTCGGTGCGTCATCCGAGGAGCCAAGAACCTAGCTATTTAAGCTGAACGGCGAGGGCAAACCCTAGCTGCCACATCCCACCCACTTTCCTCTCGTCCCCGCCGCCATTGCTTCCCCGTATGTGCCCCCTTCCGCTCCGACCCTTGCCATCAGTCATGGTTCGACAGAAGCCGGAGCGTTGGGCAGAGATAGCGGCCGAGATGGGCGTTGTCAAGTAACGTCATGTCGCATTGCGTCGGCATGGAGGGCATGGAGGAGCAGGCGCCGCGCATGGAGGAGGCGGAGGCGGAACGGTTGGAGCGCGAAGCAAGCGGGTGCTGCCGCCCGCGTGACGCTCGTCGTCGATCTCGGCCCCGTGGTCGAAAACCAAGCCATCCTCGGCTCGCTTTAGTCCGAGCGGGAGGTGGCGGCGAGTCGCCGCCTTATCCACTTGCGCGAAGTGAGGCAGGAGCGGCTCTTTGCGGACAATGACGGGGAGGAGGAAACGCCGGAGATTCGCCATGCCGCCTGACCACGAGGTTGGCGGCTCCAGCAAGAGAGTCATCCACATCTTCGACGACGGCGAGTAGTTGTAGGATATCTTGCCTTTTGAACATAGCTTGTGTGTTTCATACATGGTGTAGGTGCGACCAAACAAACGTTGCACGAAGCAGCATGAGAACGAGGATTTGCAGATGTGGAATGTGGTTGCAACCGTGGATAAACAAGGGGTGACCGGCTTCACATCCGTGAACATACAGGGGGTCGTATTTGCTCAGGCAAGCCGGTGTGGGCGGTGGACCGGAGAACGGGACAAGTAATTCTCGAAACAAGTGCTGCGCAAGGCCAGTGACTATGGGAGAGAGACTCGGGGAAACCGTGGGTAAAACAAAATGTTCGTCGCAGGAGCTTCGAAGCACGCTCGGTAGGTTTTTTTATGTAAAAATAAGAATGTGCAAAACAAAAAAGTACAAAACCGACTCCGCTGGGGATCGAACCCAGAATCTCTGGTTTCGTAGACCAGCGCCTTATCCATTGGGCCACGGAGTCCTTGCTGTAATTTCAGCAGGTCTGCACTAACAACTTCGGATCGGTTCTCCTAATGGCACGACTTGATCCAGTCCTGCAAACACTTCTGTAAAACGCAGCGAAGCACGAACTGGGTAATTTGCTGAAAACTGACCGTTCAAGTTACTTAGGCTAAAAAAAATATAGCAAGGCTCAAAAAAGAAGACCATCCGAGGTACTTCTATCCATGACTCTAAGTTGGTGGCATACCCGAAAATATAAAGATCATGTTCTTTTGAAACACAGTACAAATACATATGTTTACGTATGTGAACATACTCCCTACCATTATGAGCATTTTCAGTTTTGACTGGTTTTAAATAGCGGATTGGGGTCTGCGTAGCGGAATGCGGATAGCGGGCGATATTGCGGGCGCTATGTCCATGTAGCGGATTTGTAAAAACACTATATTATTGTGTATATTTATATATCATTAACAAAAAGTACTGACATTTAATATGAGTAGTACCGGACACTATTGCGCTAGCGCTATTGCGTGCTATCTCCGTTATTTGGAACTATACGTGGCTTGTAACTTGGCCTTTATTATGTGAAAATGGGACACATATTGCCAAGCAAAAAATATACTAGTAAATAGATCTTGAGATTTATAAAGTTTCCACATGCATTTCCTAATTGATGGGCACATCATAATACTAAAAGAATAGCGCCCATACAGTCTGGATTACTTCTAGAAAATGGAGCACCTGGTCTGGTAGATTTTGAAATAGACACCTCATAATCGACATGCATATTATAGCACTGAAAGAAAACCGTCTGGAAGTCGGAACATATCTAAAAAAAATACAAGCACATGTGCCCCTACAATGATCCCCTAAGCAAGTAAGGTAGGATCTAACGCATTTATTGCTAATGACCAATGGTGATGGTGAAATGCTTGTTGTAAAGTAGCCAACAATGTAAGGCTTCTTTTCAATGCATAGGTGCTTAGATGAGGTGCTAAGTGCATTAAAAATCTTAGCAACACTTCTAATGGCCATTAGGACCGGTTCTTCTAATGGCACGACTTGATCCAGTCCTGCAAACACTTCTGTAAAACGCAGCGAAGCACGAACTGGGTAATTTGCTGAAAACTGACCGTTCGAGTTACTTAGGCTAAAAAATATATAGCAAGGCTCAAAAAAGAAGACCATCCGAGGTACTTCTATCCATGACTCTAAGTTGGTGGCATACCCGAAAATATAAAGATCATGTTCTTTTGAAACACAGTACAAATACATATGTTTACGTATGTGAACATACTCCCTACCATTATGAGCATTTTCAGTTTTGACTGGTTTTAAATAGCGGATTGGGGTCTGCGTAGCGGAATGCGGATAGCGGGCGATATTGCGGGCGCTATGTCCACGTAGCGGATTTGTAAAAACACTATATTATTGTGTATATTTATATATCATTAACAAAAAATACTGACATTTAATTTGAGTAGTACCGGACACTATTGCGCTAGCGCTATTGCGTGCTATCTCCGTTATTTGGAACTATACGTGGCTTGTAACTTGGCCTTTATTATGTGAAAATGGGACACATATTGCCAAGCAAAAAAAATACTAGTAAATAGATCTTGAGATTTATAAAGTTTCCACATGCATTTCCTAATTGATGGGCACATCATAATACTAAAAGAATAGCGCCCATACAGTCTGGATTACTTCTAGAAAATGGAGCACCTGGTCTGGTAGATTTTGAAATAGACACCTCATAATCGACATGCATATTATAGCACTGAAAGAAAACCGTCTGGAAGTCGGAACATATCTAAAAAAAATACAAGCACATGTGCCCCTACAATGATCCCCTAAGCAAGTAAGGTAGGATCTAACGCATTTATTGCTAATGACCAATGGTGATGGTGAAATGCTTGTTGTAAAGTAGCCAACAATGTAAGGCTTCTTTTCAATGCATAGGTGCTTAGATGAGGTGCTAAGTGCATTAAAAATCTTAGCAACACTTCTAATGGCCATTAGGACCGGTTCTTCTAATGGCACGACTTGATCCAGTCCTGCAAACACTTCTGTAAAACGCAGCGAAGCACGAACTGGGTAATTTGCTGAAAACTGACCGTTCGAGTTACTTAGGCTAAAAAATATATAGCAAGGCTCAAAAAAGAAGACCATCCGAGGTACTTCTATCCATGACTCTAAGTTGGTGGCATACCCGAAAATATAAAGATCATGTTCTTTTGAAACACAGTACAAATACATATGTTTACGTATGTGAACATACTCCCTACCATTATGAGCATTTTCAGTTTTGACTGGTTTTAAATAGCGGATTGGGGTCTGCGTAGCGGAATGCGGATAGCGGGCGATATTGCGGGCGCTATGTCCACGTAGCGGATTTGTAAAAACACTATATTATTGTGTATATTTATATATCATTAACAAAAAATACTGACATTTAATTTGAGTAGTACCGGACACTATTGCGCTAGCGCTATTGCGTGCTATCTCCGTTATTTGGAACTATACGTGGCTTGTAACTTGGCCTTTATTATGTGAAAATGGGACACATATTGCCAAGCAAAAAAAATACTAGTAAATAGATCTTGAGATTTATAAAGTTTCCACATGCATTTTCTAATTGATGGGCACATCATAATACTAAAAGAATAGCGCCCATACAGTCTGGATTACTTCTAGAAAATGGAGCACCTGATCTGGTAGATTTTGAAATAGACACCTCATAATCGACATGCATATTATAGCACTGAAAGAAAACCGTCTGGAAGTCGGAACATATCTAAAAAAATACAAGCACATGTGCCCCTACAATGATCCCCTAAGCAAGTAAGGTAGGATCTAACGCACTTATTGCTAATGGCCAATGGTGATGGTGAAATGCTTGTTGTAAAGTAGCCAACAATGTAAGGCTTTTTTCCAATGCATGGGTGCTTAAATGAGGTGCTAAGTGCAT
>NC_041386.1:647906438-647913581 GCF_002162155.2 Triticum dicoccoides
ACGAGAGGGGGAGAGTGTGATCTACGTACCCTTGTAGATCGACAACGGAAGCGTTAACTTGGTTGATGTAGTCGTACGTCTCCACGGCCCGATCGATCAAGCACCGAAACTACGGCACCTCCGAGTTCTAGCACACGTTCAGCTCGATGACGATCCCCGGACTCCTATCCAGCAAAGTGTCGGGGAAGAGTTCCGTCAGCATGACGGCGTGGTGACGATCTTGATGTACCACCGTCGCAGGGCTTCGCCTAAGCACTGCTACAATATTATCGAGATCTATGGTGGAAGGGGGCACCGCACACGGCTAAGAATATGATCACGTGGATCAACTTGTGTCTCTAGGGGTGCCCCGTGCCTCCGTATATAAAGGCTCAAAGGGGGGGGGCTGGCCGGCCAAGAGGTGGCGCGCCAGGAGGAGTCCTACTCCTTCCGGGAGTAGGACTCCCCCCTTTCCTAGTTAGAATAGGATTCGTGAAGGGGGGGAAGAGAGAGAGAAGGAAGGGGGGCGCCGGCCCCCCCTCTCCTTGTCCTATTCGGACTAAGGGGGGGAGGGGCGCACGGCCCATCCCTGGCCACCTTTCCTATCTCCCACTAAGGCCCACTAAGGCCCATATACCTCCCGGGGGGTTCCGGTAACCTCCCGGTACTCCGGTAAAATCCCGATTTCATTCGGAACACTTCCGATATCCAAACATAGGCTTCCAATATATCAATCTTTATGTCTCGACCATTTCGAGACTCCTCGTCATGTCCGTCATCACATCCAGGACTATGAACAATCTTCGGTACATCAAAATGCATAAACTCATAATATAACTGTCATCGTAACCTTAAGCGTGCGGACCCTACAGGTTTGAGAACAATGTAGACATGACCGAGACACGTCTCCGGTCAATAACCAATAGCGGAACCTGGATGCTCATATTGGCTCCTACATATTCTACGAAGATCTTTTATCGGTCAGACCGCATAACAACATACGTTGTTCCCTTTGTCATCGGTATGTTACTTGCCCGAGATTCGATCGTCAGTATCCCATACCTAGTTCAATCTCGTTACCGGCAAGTCTCTTTACTCGTTCCGTAATACATCATCCCGCAACTAACTCATTAGTTGCAATGCTTGCAAGGCTTAAGTGATGTGCATTACCAAGAGGGCCGAGAGATACCTCTCCGACAATCGGAGTGACAAATCCTAATCTCAAAATACGGCAACCCAACATGTACCTTTGGAGACACCTGTAGAGCTCCTTTATAATCATCCAGTTACGTTGTGACGTTTGGTAGCACACAAAGTGTTCCTCCGGCAAACGGGAGTTGCATAATCTCATAGTCATAGGAACATGTATAAGTCATGAGAAAGCAATAGCAACATACTAAACGATCGGGTGCTAAGCTAATGGAATGGGTCATGTCAATCAGATCATTCAACTAATGATGTGATCCCGTTAATCAAATGACAACTCTTTGTCCATGGTTAGGAAACATAAACATCTTTGATTAACGAGCTAATCAAGTAGAGGCATACTAGTGACACTCTGTTTGTCTATGTATTCACACATGTATTATGTTTCCGGTTAATACAATT
Source organism: Triticum dicoccoides (assembly GCF_002162155.2). Classification (NCBI taxonomy): domain Eukaryota; kingdom Viridiplantae; phylum Streptophyta; class Magnoliopsida; order Poales; family Poaceae; genus Triticum; species Triticum dicoccoides. The sequence continues at coordinate 647,908,026 of NC_041386.1, forward strand.
CTAGCATGAATAATAAACTTTTATCATGATATAAGGAAATAAATAATAACTTTATTATTGCCTCTAGGGCATATTTCCTTCAGTCTCCCACTTGCACTAGATTCAATAATCTAGATCACATCACCATGTGATTAACATCGATAGTTCACATCATCATGTGATTAACACCCATAGTTCATATCGCCATGTGACCAACACCCAAAGGGTTTACTAGATTCAGTAATCTAGTTCACATCGCTATGTGATTAACACCCAAAGAGTACTAAGGTGTGATCATGTTTTGCTTGTGAGAGAATTTTAGTCAACGGGTTTGCCATATTCAGATCCGTATGTATTTTACAAATAGCTATGTCAACAATGCTCTGCACGGAGCTACTCTAGCTAATTGCTCCCACTTTCAGTATGTATCCAAATTGATACTTAAAGTTATCTAGATCAGTGTCAAAACTTGCATCGATGTAACTCTTTACAATGAACCTTTTGTCACCTCCATAATCGAGAAACATATCCTTATTCCACTAAGGATAATTTTGACCGCTGTCCAGTGATCTACTCCTAGATCACTATTGTACTCCCTTGCCAAAATCAGTGTAGGGTATACAATAGATCTGGTACACAGCATGGCATACTTTATAGAACCTATGGCTGAGGCATAGGAAATGACTTTCATTCTCTTTCTATCTTCTGCCGTGGTCGGGCTTTGAGTCTTACTCAATTTCATACCTTATAACACAGGTAAGAACCCTTTCTATGACTGTTCTATTTTGAACTACTTCAAAATCTTGTCAAGGTATGTACTCATTGAAAAAAACTTATCAAGCATCTTGATCTATCTCTATAGATCTTGATGCTCAATATGTAAGCAGCTTCACCGAGGTCTTTCTTTGAAAAACTCCTTTCAAACACTCCTTTATGCTTTGTAGAATAATTCTACATTATTTCCGATCAACAATATGTCATTCATATATACTTATCAGAAATGTTGTAGTGCTTCCATTCACTTTCTTGTAAATACAGGCTTCACCGCAAGTCTGTATAAATCTATATGCTTTGATCATACTATCAAAGCGTTTATTCCAACTCCGAGATGCTTGCACCAGTCCATAGATGGATCGCTGGAGCTTGCTTATTTTGTTAGCACCTTTAGGATTGACAAAACCTTCTGGTTGCATCGTATACAACTCTTTCTTTAAGAAATTCACTAAGGATTGCAGTTTTGTTATCCATTTACCAGATTTCATAAAATGCGGCAATTGCTAACATGATTTGGACAGACTTTTAAGCATCGATACGAGTGAGAAAATCTCATCGTAGTCAACACCTTGAACTTTGTCGAAAATCTTTTGCGACAATTCTAGCTTTGTAGATACTAACACTACTATCAGCGTCCGTCTTCCTCTTGAAGATCCATTTATTTTCTATGGCTTGCCGATCATCGGGCAAGTCAACCAAAGCCCATACTTTGTGCTCATACATGGATCCCATCTCAGATTTCATGGCCTCAAGCCATTTTGCGGAATCTGGGCTCACCATCGCTTCTTCATAGTTCGCAAGTTCGTCATGGTCTAGTAACATGACTTCCAGAACAGGATTACCGTACCACTCTGGTGCGGATCTCACTCTGGTTTACCTACGAGATTCGGTAGTAACTTGATCTGAAGTTACATGATCATCATCATTAGCTTCCTCACTAATTGGTGTAGTAGTCACAAGAACAGATTTCTGTGATGAACTACTTTCCAATAAGGGAGATGGTACAATTACCTTATCAAGTTTTCTACTTTCCTCCCACTCACTTCTTTCGAGAGAAACTCCTTCTCTGGAAAGGATCCATTCTTAGCAACGAATGTCTTGCCTTCGGATCTGTGATAGAAGGTGTACCCAATAGTCTCCTTTGGGTATCCTATGAAGACATATTTCTCCGATTTGGGTTTGAGCTTATCAGGATGAAACTTTTTCATATAAGCATCACAATCCCAAACTTTAAGAAACGACAACTTTGGTTTCTTGCCAAACCACAGTTTAGATTGTGTCGTCTCAACGGACTTAGATGGTGCCCTTTTAAACGTGAATGCATCTGTCTTTAATGCATAACCCCAAAACGATAGTGGTAGATCGGTAAGAGACACCATAGGTCGCACCAATCTAATAAAGTACGGTTATGACGTTCAGACACACCATTATGCTATGGTGTTCCAGGTGGCGTGAGTAGTGAAACTATTTCACATTGTTTTAACTGAAGACCAAACTCATAACTCAAATACTCTTCTCCATGATCAGATCGTAGAAACTTTATTTTCTTGTTACGATGATTTTTCATTTCACTCTGAAATTCCTTGAACTTTTCAAATGTTTCAGACTTATGTTTCATCAAGTAGATATACTCATATCTGCTCAAATCATCTGTGAAGATCAGAAAATAATGATACCTGTCGCGAGTCTCAATATTCATCGGACCACATATATCAGTATGTATGATTTCCAACAAATTTTTTGCTCGCTCCATTGTTCCGAAGAACGGAGTCTTAGTCATCTTGCCCATGAGGCATGGTTCGCAAGCATCAACTGATTCATAATCAAGTGATTTCAAAAGCCCATCAGCATGGAGTTTCTTCATGCGCTTTACACCAATATGACCTAAACAGCAGTGCCACAAATAAGTTGCACTATCATTATTAACTTTGCATCTTTTGGTTTCAATATTATGATTATGTGTATTACTACGATCGGGATCCAACGAACTATTTTCATTGGGTGTGTAACCATATAAGGTTTTATTCATGTAAACAGAACAACAATTTATTCTCTTACTTAAATGAATAACCGTATTACAATAAACATGATCAAATCATATTCATGCTCGACGCAAACACCAAATAACACTTATTTAGGTTCTACACTAATCCCAAAAGTATAGGGAGTGTGCGATGATGATCATATCAATCTTGGAACCACTTCCAACACACATCATCACTTCACCCTTAACTAGTCGCTGTTTATTCTGCAACTCCCGTTTCGAGTTACTAATCTTAGCAACTGAACTAGTATCTATTACTGAGGGGTTGCTATAAACACTAGTAAAGTACACATCAATAACATGTATATCAAATATACTTATGTTCACTTTGCCATCCTTCTTATCCGCCAATCACTTGGGGTAGTTCTGCTTCCAGTGACCAGTCCCTTTGCAGTAGAAGCACTTAGTCTCTGGCTTAGGATCAGACTTGGGCTTCTTCACTTGAGCAGCAACTTGCTTGTCGTTCTTCTTGAAGATCCCCTTCTTCCCTTTGCCCTTTTTCTTAAAACTAGTGGTCTTGTCAACCATCAACACTTGATGTTTTTCTTGATTTCTACCTTCGTTGATTTCAGCATCACGAAGAGCTTGGGAGTTGTTTCCGTTATCCCTTGCATATTATAGTTCATCACGAAGTTCTACTAACTTGGTGATGGTGGCTAGAGAATTCTGTCAATCACTATCTTATCTGGAAGATTAACTCCCACTTGATTCAAACGATTGTAGTACCCAGTCAATCTGAGCACATGCTCACTAGTTGAGCGATTCTCCTCCATCTTTTAGCTATAGAACTTGTTGGAGACTTCATATCTCTCAACTCGGATATTTGCTTGAAATATTAACTTCAACTCCTGGAACATCTCATATGGTCCATGACGTTCAAAACATCTTTCAAGTCCCGATTCTAAGCCATTTAAGTATGATGCACTAAACTATCAAGTAGTCATCATATTGAGCTAGCCAAACATTCATAACGTCTGCATCTGCTCCTGCAATAGGTCTGTCACCTAGCGGTGCATCAAGGACATAATTCTTCTGTGCAACAATGAGGATAAACCTCAGATCACGGATCCAATCCGCATCATTGCTAGTAACATCTTTCAACACAATTTTCTCTAGGAACATATAACATAATTTGCAAAATATTACCAGGACTAAGTTCATGATCAATTTAAGTTCAATTTAATCATATTACTTAAGAACTCCCACTTAGATAGACATCCCTCTAATACTCTTAGTGATTACGTGATCCAAATCAACTAAACCATGTCCGATCATCACGTGAGATGGAGTAGTTTCATTGGTGAACATCGCTATGTTGATCATATCTACTATATGATTCACGCTCGACCTTTCGGTCTCCGTGTTCCGAGGCCATATCTGTATATGCTTGGCTCGTCAAGTATAACCTGAGTATTCCGCGTGTGTAACTGTTTTGCACCCGTTGTATTTGAACGTAGAGCCTATCACACCCGATCATCATGTGGTGTCTCAGCACGAAGAACTTTCGGAACGGTGCATACTCAGGGAGAACACTTCTTGATAATTAATGAGAGATCATCTTATAATGCTACCATCAATCGAAGCAAGATAAGATGCATAAAAGATAAACATCACATGCAATCAATATAAGTGATATGATATGGCCATCATCATCTTGTGCTTGTGATCTCCATCTCCGAAGCACCGTCGTGATCACCATCGTCACCGGCGCGACACCTTGATCTCTATCATAGCATCGTTGTCGTCTTGCCAATCTTATGCTTCCACGACTATCGCTACCGCTTAGTGATAAAGTAAAGCATTACAGCGCGATTGCATTGCATACAATAAAGCGACAACCATATGGCTCCTGCCAGTTGCCGATAACTCGGTTACAAAACATGATCATCTCATACAATAAAATTTAGCATCATGTCTTGACCATATCACATCACAACATGCCCTGCAAAAACAAGTTAGACGTCCTCTACTTTGTTGTTGCAAGTTTTACGTGGCTGCTACGGGCTTAAGCAAGAACCAATCTTACCTACGCATCAAAACCACAACGATAGTTTGTCAAGTTGGTGCTATTTTAACCTTCGCAAGGATCGGGCGTAGCCACACTCGGTTCAACTAAAGTTGGAGAAACTGTTACCCGCTAGCCACCTTTGTGCAAAGCACGTCGGGAGAACCGGTCTCGCATAAGCGTACGTGTAATGTCGGTCCGGGCCGCTTCGTCCAACAATACTGCCGAACCAAAGTATGACATGCTGGTAAGCAGTATGACTTATATCGCCCACAACTCACTTGTGTTCTACTTGTGCATATAACATCAACACATAAAACCAAGGCTCGGATGCCACTGTTGGGTTTCATAGTAATTTCAAAAAAATTCCTACGCACACGCAAGATCATGGTGATGCATAGCAACGAGAGGGAGAGAGTGTGATCTACGTACCCTTGTAGATTGACAACGGAAGCGTTAACTTGGTTGATGTAGTCGTACGTCTCCACAGCCCGACCGATCAAGCACCGAAACTACGACACCTCCGAGTTCTAGCACACGTTCAGCTCGATGACGATCCCCGGACTCCGATCCAGCAAAGTGTCAGGGAAGAGTTCCGTCAGCACGACGGCGTGGTGACGATCTTGATGTACTACCGTCGCAGGGCTTCGCCTAAGCACTGCTACAATATTATCGAGATCTATGGTGGAAGGGGGCACCGCACACGGCTAAGAATATAATCACGTGGATCAACTTGTGTCTCTAGGGGTGCCCC
>NC_041386.1:647913991-647941020 GCF_002162155.2 Triticum dicoccoides
CTTAGCTTTTGTAGCTAAGCTTCCCTCATAGAATTGTTTAATAATTAATCTCCTTCATGTATTGGTTGGTAGTCACTTTACATAGGTTCACGTGCTTAGCACCGTTTCTTCCTGGGTCACCATAATGCTCTCTCTCCTCTTTAATTGCTTTGCCACATCACTATTTTTCTTATGTGGCGTCCTTAGCACCTGTACACCTTGGAGCACCGGGAAGGGCCTAAAGTGTTTTTTTAGATGATGTGAGTGGTTCTACTTAAGAGTTTGTCGCCATGCGGCCGCTCTAGACCTCCCTAGGGGCCTAGCTCTAGCAGGCAGTATTCTCCTTTGATTTTTTGTGCATATCTTTTTGTGTTGTTTTCCACCTGAAATTTATACATGCACAATAGCAGATACCATATTGTGATTTTGCTAAAAAAATCATCGGTCTTGTTAGTTTTCATTCACTTTTGGCAAGTCTAGAAGGCAAAAGCTAAGCAAATGTGCTCGAAAAATAGATACATTTAGAACATTTCGCAACACAACCGCGGTAAAAAGACAATGAATTGTTGTGATATGGTATAAAAACATGAACAAACACATGATGTAAATTGTACATGTCAATTAGTCATATTCATTCAAATAACACAAAGGTAACTGTTGCATTTACGGAAGCAAGGCTGGATAGATCATGCATGGGCCATGTTGTCAACGAGGCGAATGAAGTTGTAACTTTGTTGGCTAATGTGTTGCGAGTGGAGAACCTGATCGACATGTGGTTACAAGATGCCTCTAGTGCCATAGTATGCCTATTGGTTACTGATTGTAACCTTGCTCATTTTTAATAAAATTTCCTGATTTCATAAAAGAAAACTAGGTAAGAAGGACAGCCCTACATGATCGAGCTAGATCAAAAGAATCGTCATAAGAGCATTTCCAACACCCCCCCAACGCGCGGCGCTCTAAAAAGCAATCTGCAGCGCGCCCATCGTCTGAAAAAGCGCGGCGGACAGCGCTGGCTCCAGCAGCCGCGCTAAAATGCAGCGCGAGCTATCCCACGCACATTGCGTACATATTTTAAAATAGATATTTTACATCATAGATAAAACCGATACATAGATCTTTTACATAGTTCCACAGTATAGATAGATAAAAACTGCAACGACATAAAAAACTACTAGATAGTGCAACTAGATAAACTACAACCTACTCCCAGTCGTCGTCATCATCATCACCGTCATCCTCGCTGGTCTGGTCCGAAGTATCGAGCCACATGTCGTCTCAACGAGGATCATTAGCCGAAAAGATCGACTGCCCACCATTTTCAACGATCTCGCACTGCGATAACGCCAGGGCCTTCCGCCGACGCATGTCCAACCGGTCCGCGTGACGCTTTGCCGTCTGCTCCGCCCAGTAGGCTTGCTCGTCGGCGATGTCCTCCGGGTGGCGCCGGCGCCACTCCACCATGGCCCGCTCGTCCTCCTCGGCGATGAGGAGGCAGCGCTGCCGCTCAGCGTGCTCCGCACGGTCTTGTGCCGTGATAAGACGAGGCGGAGTGGCGACGTCCAGCGCCTGCTGGAGCGTGTAGACGTCCTGGAAGTTCATCTGCGGGCGCGGCCTGCCTAGGCGCCACGCCGTCGCGTCGTACGCGCGGGCGGCCTCGTGCGCCGTCTCGAAGGTGCCGAGGCCGAGCCGGACATCGCCGGACCGGATCTCGGAGTAGTATCAGCCGTTGGGGCGCTGGCGGACGCCGCGGTAGCCCGACGCTCCTCGACGGCGCGACGTCATGGTGGCGCGTCGGTGGCGGGGCGCTGGAGCGGCGAGGAAGCAACGAGGAAGCGGGGGAGGCGCGCGTGGCAACGAAAGAGGAAGAGAGAATGTGGAATAGCCGCGTGACGAGCGCCACAATTTAAAGACATGCTGAAAGCGGTGCGCCAAAAATAGCGTGCGAGCTGCCGCCTTTTCCCGCGCACGCGCAAACGATTTCCGCGCGCGCTAATTTCCCGCCACCGCTGGAGCGTGCGAAAACGTCTCGCGCGTGCTGAAAACTCAGTTCACCACGCGCGCGCCTTTTGGCATGGCTGTTGAAGATGCTTAAGGCCCTCATCTAACTTGGTGGCGGCGCTGATGCAGATCGAGAATGTGGGCGGGAGGGGAAATGGTGGGACGGAGGGGTGTGGGGGTGCTAGACGGCAGACACGGTTTGTGGGATTTTTTTTAGAACAAGGTTTATGGGACTTGGCAGTGTTTCATTTTTTTTGAAGGCAGGGGTTGTTTTTTACGTATAAAACCGCTCGAGAAGCCCAAAACACTGGGCCAAATGGGCCATATCATCCGCCCCCGATAGCCCATCAACAACATTCCCTTTCTCTGCTCTCTCACCGGACGACCCCCGCCTGCCGAAACAGAAGCGAAAAAACATTGCTCGACGACTCGGCGCTTTCCTTTTCCCCTCGAGCGCCGGCGCCGGCGTGCGGCCGGAAACCTCCGTTGCTCCCTGCTTCGACGTTTTCCTATTCAGCGCTGCACGACCGCCTGCGGTGCTTCTTCTGGGATGGCTGGCTTAGGCGACGCCGCCAAGGAATACATCGCTGGATCTGCTGCAGGCGTCGCCCAGGTAGTCATCGGCCACCCTTTCGACACCGTGAAGGTAAATTCTCTTTCCTTTCTTCTTCGCTTCCCTTTTTATCCATCTTTTGGTGTTTGCGTGCGTCCGCACGCCGGTAATTTGATCTGTTGTGCTCCTGTGCTCTGGTTGTGTTTTTGTACGCTGTGCTATGGCCGCAGCGTTGCTGTTCGATCAAATGCCTGTTAGGGATAGACTTCGTAATGCCAAAAGGAAACACACGCGAAGTTGGATAATGACACAGCTTTTAAAACCAGAATTGAGGCCCATTACATAGGTAAACAGCTAGTGACGAAGAACTCAAGGAATTCAAGGTATTGGGTTCATAAGCCAAATCGAGCCCGAGTAAAGCCCCTCAAACGGGCCTAAAATTGCTGTGGCTAAGAATTTAAATGAGAGGGGGTATTGACAGGTAATTAGATTATGATTGCTGTTGTTACTAATTGCTGCTACAAGATTGCAAGTTCAATGTTTGTTACTGCTTGCTTGAGAATACTTTTCTCTTTTCATCATTCCCTCTATCTGTCCGTTGTGATCGTTCTGATGATGAAGTATGGAGAGATACCTGTAGGTAGTTTGGTTGATATTACCGGCTTTTGAGTGTGCTTAGAAATACCTGGCATTCATATCAGTCGTGTTCAATTCCAAATTCAGCTGGTTGTACTTGCCGTCTTTTAATTCGACCGCACATGCATTACTGCATTGATTCAGGACATGCCAAGCCTTTTATCTTCTTTGAGTTTGGATTTTTTTGGATGTTTGCACAGGTGCTACCTAATAAAACACTTCATCCAAAAATGATCATATCCGTAGGATCTTATTGTTTCATTGTCTTGACTTAGTTCTAGGATTTTCTGCTTGACAATTAAACTCTTTGAGGCCCTGACCAGTTGTTCGTTAACTCATACCGTCATACAGTAGTGTGTTTTTCTAATGACGGTGTTGGAGATTTTTGAGGCATACTAAGCAATGTTACATTGTAGTTTCCAAACAAGGCATTGCTCCCTACAGAAGCATGGTTGCCCCAAGGTCCATGTTCTAGGTTTTTGTGTCACTTTATGATTACATACAGGTCTGGCTGCCAATGGCATGCGAGGTGATGCTGGCAAACTGGGAAACTAATTGTACTTCTTTTGTTGTAATTAGGATACTCTCTTGTTTATTCCAGTGTATGAGAATGCCCAGAATATATTTTTGTTTTCCTGTGCATATATTAGGCAAAACTCTGCAGTTTGGATGGAATTAGGGATCCAGGGCGGCGCCCGATCCACCCCGCTCTGTAATCAAAACAGGCTCAGCTTAGTTATAGCAAATTTTTAGTGATGCAGTTCAGTTTGAACTAACTTCCCACTTTGGCGGGCTTATGCAGGACCCCGCCCTGCATCCCTAGATGGAATATATGTTAACCATTTTCTTTATTATTTTCCCCATGTGAATTCAAGATAACTTTGTTCATCAATAGGTCAAATTGCAAGCTCACAACACCAGGGCTCACGGAAAGGTCTACAAGAATGCATTCCACTGCACTAGTAGGATACTGGTTGAGGAAGGAGTAAGCCCCTTCTTTTGTATGTCTCACTTTAGATTTAGTTTGTACTCAGTATTACTCAATTAATCGAGTGTGTTGCTTTTATACAAAGCACCTGGTGTTTTTCTAGTCCCACATATACATGTTCTGTTCCATAGAGAACAAAATGAAACTGGCAACTTTTTTCAGTTAACAGTACTGCATTGTGTATTCATCTGACTATTATCAATTGAAAGTATGATTTTATGGAGACTCATTTAATATAGTCCTCTAATACATGACTAGTTCACGAAGCTAAGGAAATTACAAAAAAATCAACTATCTTATGACAGCATTTTCATTGCATCTTTCTACTAGTTAGAACAATTTATTAAAGGATGAGCTGTCATCATTCATCTTGTTAACGGATCAAATTACCATTTTTCTTTGGAGTTAATGGTAGGCACAATTTTAGAACCTACAGGTATTAAACTGAAAACTGCAATAGATTACTTCATCTACATTTTTGATAGCATACAGTTTTATCAACATATGACTGGAAGTTCATTGCATGATTATTTTCCATGACAGATAAGAGGGTTGTATAAAGGCGCATCATCTTCATTTATTGGTATAGCACTTGAAAGCTCCCTTTTTTTTGGCACATATGCACAAGCCAAACAATTACTACAGGTATTTTTTTTCCTTTGGTATACCAATTGCAGGTGGAATGCAAATACTTCTGTCATGGCCTTATCTTAGTTATTAAATTACTCTGTTCATTTTAAATTTAGGGAAAATCTGAGGATTGTAAGCCGCGGCTGCAGGTAATTATTCCTGCTGCTGCCTGCAGTGGAGCCCTGATCAGCTGCATCCTTGCTCCGACTGAGCTGACCAAGGTCAGTCCTGCATCAATCTCTCTTTTTTACAGTTGTTAGCGAGTACACAGGAGGCATGATTCAGGTGACATTTAGTGATGTAATCTCAAGAAATCTCCAGTGCAGAATGCAAGTTCAAGGGAAGGATGTGATGTATGCGACACGGTACTCCAGCCCTCTAGATTGCGCTGTGAAAACACTGCAGCGTGAAGGGGTGAGCTTAATGGCCTTCTGCAAGCTCTTCTAAATTGTGTCTAGTCTAAGGATCTATTATTATGTTACAGGTTAGGGGTATATTTCGTGGTGGTTTAGCAACACTGTACAGAGAGGCAATTGGCAATGCTGTCTTCTTCTGCACTTATGAGTACAGCCGATATTGGATGCACAACTATATAGATTCTCGGCAATTTTCTAGCAACAGTGGCTTGGTTGTGGCAAAAGATATCGGGATAGGAATCATGAGTGGTGGCCTCAGTGGGATGGCTGTACGTATACCGTAATCTTTCAAGTTTATTGTAAGATGCGTTTTTCTTCAATTTGACTAGTATTGCACTCTGCAGTTCTGGACAGCTACCCTGCCAATGGATGTTGCCAAAACGATTATTCAGACAGATCATAACCCTCAGTCGAGCCGAAATCCATTTCGGGTTTTAAACATGGTACATGCCCTGCGATGGTTCATGATCTTCTGTTTTCGTTAGATAGATATATTGCCTTTGCTTGATCATGGCTGCTATGCCTGAAATGCTGCAGGTCTATAGGAGAGCTGGTCTGGCTGGATGTTATGCTGGTCTTGGGCCAACACTGGCAAGAGCATTCCCTGCCAATGCGGCAGCGATTGTTGCCTGGGAGTACAGTGCTAAGATTCTTGGTATAAGGCGTGACTAATGCAAGGGATACGATGCTTGTGGCGGTATTTACCTGCTTCATTCCCCCCAAAAGTCAATAAGAAAGTCAGGAAAAACTAATCATGTTTCCTGGACTGGATGGTATTTATCACGATGACAGCAAAAAAGGGCAAAGTGGCTCTTATTTGTGCAGACACGAGTCTGATTGCGGAGGTTATTGGGGGAATGAAGCAATTTGCCCTGTTTTCATGATTAACTGCTCTCACTTCGCTCGCTGTTACTATTACGGAAATCATTTCATGGTTTACGAGTTAGGGTTTTCTTTGAAAAGTACTGTGTATGGTTAGTGTTCTATGATTGGAATGAACGTTGGGGTTTTCAATAAGAAGTACTCCCTCCATCCCAAAATAAGTGACTCAGCTTTGTACTAGCTTTAGTGCAAAGTTACTATAAAGTTGAGTCACTTATTTTGGGACGGAGGGAGTATCTGGTTAGTGTTCTATGATTGAAAGAAAAGTACTCCCTCCGTCCCTTAATGTAAGCCGTTTGTTGACACTAGTGTAGTGTTAAAAAGCGTCTTACATTTTGTGACGGAGGAAGTATTATTGTTTGTTCAATCTAAACTATTTATTGAGAGAGAGCCTCACTGGGTAGGGTTGATAGTCTTGGTGAAGGGAGGGACCGATCATGAAGTGACTACCAAGAAGTGTTCTCATGTCGTTGTAAACAGGAAGATTTCACAACAGGCTGAAGTAGGCATGAGCGACATTGTTCAGTGCTCATATGTAGTCATACTTTTTGTGCACACCATTCGCAAGTGCATTATAAGTCAAAAGTCACTCATCAAATGCACCCACTTCTGGTTATGTCACCGTGCTTGATTACGGTCGCCTTGGTAAATCAAAAGTCAAAAGTCACTCATCAAATGCCTCACCGTCCAGAACGGACGACATGAATCTACGCTCGTGAATCATGCTGCCATACTTGGACATAAAAGTACGTCACTGGTTTTTTTTGCTTTTGCAGTTAATCAGGCTGTTAATCTTAGACTAAAGCTAAATTTAGGATCAGGCTGGCGTTTTCCCTGTTGTAGTTCTGTGAAAAAAAGAGTACATCATCCCATTCATCTAGCTCACACAATGGAGGTGAATTTTGCAAGGTAGAAACATGGCAGCAGCGTAATCTTAGACTAAAGCTGAATAAATTTAGGATCAGGCTGGCGTTTTCCCTGTTGTAGTTCTGTGAAAAGAAGAGTACATCATCCCATTCATCTAGCTCACACAATGGAGGTGAATTTTGCAAGGCAGAAACATGGCAGCAGCGTAATCTTAGACTAAAGCTGAATAAATTTAGGATCAGGCTGGCGTTTTCACTGTTGTAGTTCTGTGAAAAGAAGAGTACATCATCCCATTCATCTAGCTCACACAATGGAGGTGAATTTTGCAAGGCAGAAACATGGCAGCAGCGTAATCTTAGACTAAAGCTGAATAAATTTAGGATCAGGCTGGCGTTTTCCCTGTTGTAGTTCTGTGAAAAGAAGAGTACATCATCCCATTCATCTAGCTCACACAATGGAGGTGAATTTTGCAAGGCAGAAACATGGCAGCAGTGAAGGCACACGAGTAACTGACCGTCCTTGCCGATTAGTGGGCAACATTCGGGAAATCATCACCAAGTCGTTGTAGTATAGTGGTAAGTATTCCCGCCTGTCACGCGGGTGACCCGGGTTCGATCCCCGGCAACGGCGAACTTTTTTTTTCGTTCTCACGCCTAAACAATTTTTTTCATTTCTCTGTCCGCAATCTGTTTTGGCCAAAATTACATTCTTGCTCTGTCTGCCCGCAAACTCTCCTCTAATAAAAGAACACAAAGCTCAGCAAGAACATCCTCCTGCTTTCTGCTCCTGCTGCGCGGCGGCGCCTGAGCCTGCTGGCCTGGAGGCCGGCCTCAGGTTGATGTCCACCATGTCCTCCTGCTTGGCCGACGAGAGCGCGTCCATACCAGGAAGGTTCGTGGCGATCGTCCGGAACAACGCCTGCAGTCAGGGTTCGAGTTTTCACGGTCAGATGTTTGGCTGGAGTTGGAGATGCAAAATGGCTGGAGAAATAGATTCTACTCCCTAGTGATCTAAACGATCTTATATTTCTTTACAGAGGGAGTAATAGATAAAAAACAAGTTGGGAGAACCTTGATGTTGAAGCCGGCCTTGGCGCTGGTCTCCATGAACAATGCGCCGTGCTCCTTGGCCTTGGCTTCCCCTTCGTCCGTGGCCACTTGCCTGCACGTGGCAACGTTCAGGCGAACAAAACAAACAGAAGGAAATGAACCACCGCCAAGATTGGTGCAGTGTGGCTTTCTCCACAGAGATTCAGTGATATGTATATAATGCGTACCTCTGATCAACGAGGTCTGTTTTATTTCCGACGAGCACAATCAGCACGTCTTTGCCTCTCGCCGTGTTCACCTCGTCGATCCACTTAGATGTATGCAGAAACGATTGCGTGTCTGCAAAAAAGAAGAGAATTGGTGGTACGAGGCCGTCAGTGTACGAGGATGATATATACATGCTGGTGTGCTTTCTTCATATCGTCAGATACAGTTCTGTGGTTGAGGATGTCACTGCAACTAATTACCCTCAGCTGAAATAGTTCAGACTGCCCCGCAAAAAAAAAAGAAAAAAAAAGAAATAGTTCAGACTGATTCATCTATATGTCTGCTTAGATTTCATGCATCTCTACGAAATACAGTAGTTCCAAAACAAATTTAAGATCGGGATACTACTTTCTAGTTACTTATTGTGCTGGCGAGTATATTTTGTGAAGACATAGACAGGTAACTTGCCTGTTACGTCGTAGACGATCACCGCGACCGAAGAGTCTCTGATGTAGCTCGGAATCAGGCTCCGGAACCTCTCCTGCCCAGCCGTGTCCCTGCACATTTTCACAGTTACAAACAGTTGACCAGGGGAAAAAATTACTGGTATCTGCGTGTTGTTTCGCAATGTGCCAAGCATAATTTCAGGACCTAAACTTCAGGTTTCTCTAAAGATATGGCAAAATTATCTGGATTTCGGAAATGCAAAGATATTCTTCTTGGAAAAATAATACATCCATGTTCTTTTTTCTTTTTCTCATGGAAACGGTGATGAAAAAAAGTTTCCCAATCTCGAATATGGCAATTAAGCAAGCATCGATGTGTCAGAGTTTACAAATAACCAGCTGGACATATGCAGCACAACTGAATTTTATTATTACTACAACCAAAACAAGGCAGCTCAACGAGGAACCATCGCATACCATAGCTGTAGGCGAACCGTGCGGTCCTCGAGGTACATGGTCTTGGAGAGGAAATCGATCCCGATGGTGGCCTGCACACAGAGCCACAGCAGGCGGTCAGAATTTGCCAATCGTACGAGGTTGGGGCGATCGATCGATCGATGGGGAGCTTTGCAAATCGAAGAGAAAGAGGAGGAGACCTGGTAGGTGGCGTCGAACTTGTCGTACATGAAGCGGGTGATGATGGCGGTCTTGCCCACCGCCTGGTCGCCGAGGAACACCAGCTTGTACTTGGCCAGCGCCGACACCACCGGCGCCATCGCTTGCTTGCTTGCTTGCTCGGCCCGGAGCTAGCTAGTCGGGCGATGCGATCTCTTCTGCTCCGAGTTGGATGCTCCCTGGAGCAATTTGGATGCTCGATCGGGTCTGGACGCGTGAAACCAGTGGAAAGGGGACGGACGGAAGAAGAAGAAGAAGGAGGTTTGCTTTGAACGGAGAAGGGGAGGGGGCGACTTTGGACGTTCCCAAAGCCAGCTGGGGAAGGAGTCCCGTGTGTTGACGCGCCATCCGTCCATGCAAATACTACTACTACTACTCCTATTCCTTGAAAGTTTGTATTCTTTCTTGCAACTTTTTCTTCCTTGGCCACGAAGCACTCCCCCTGTTTTGTTCGACATAAATCCAAGCTAGTAATCGGTGCGTTCCAAAAGGGGGCGACCTAACTGCAACAGACGCTTGCAGTTTTGTCCGTGTCGATTCATTTACCACATGTTGTCACCCGCTTCTATCGGTCGTTGTCTTCTTCTTCTTCTTCTTCTTCTTCTTTCAAAACATCGCCTCCTCTGTTCTCTTAAACGGGAAATTGCACATGTTGCTATGGTATAACAACCTGATTTTGTCCAAATGGCAAAGCTCAGGGTGGGGGTGGGGGTGTATTAGTCTAAATTTTTCTACGATTGCTGAGAGGTCGAAAATATTTCATAATTTCATCGAAAGATAACTTAGCTGCAAATGCCCTTTTCAGGTATATTATCATGCAAATGCCGAAGCGAGTCGTCTACCTTTCTATTACAGAAAATGTACGGAACTAAAGTCATCCATCGATACATGACACCAACAACATTTGGCGGGTTGTGCAACAAATACCCATCCCTAACACAAACCAACCCTAGTTTAAACCTCGACATCTAACCACTCCTCATTGGCAACATCACCCTCGACAAACCTTACTCATCGATCACCATGTGAAGATCCTTCCATCAAATCGCCAATAGTTTGGAATTGTGGAGGCTGATCGATGGCGCCTGAACAGTTGAGCATGTTGGTGATGCCGTCCAGCCGCGGTAGATACCCCCGGATCCCTGGTTTTCTTTTCTTTTAATATAACGAAAGGATCTCTCTGTTCCCCATATTTCCACGTGACAACATACATGGAACCTCCTATTTGATGGTCGTTGCATGATACGGGAGGGGTGCTGCACAAGTAGCGTCCTGGTGGGCAGGCCCATGCAAGCGCAATGTAGCGAGCGAGCCTATGTTTTTTTTATAGTTTCTATCGCTTTTACTAATCTTCCGTCATTTTTCCTTCGATTTAAAAACATTCTTTTCTTAAATTTCAAAACATTTTTGAAGATATATGTGAATGATTTTCGAAACCATATGAACATTTTTGGGGAAATTTTTTAATTACAAAAACATTTTGAACGTGAAGATTTTTATTTTTTAAACATTATGTAAAAACATGAAAAATTTCTTGAATTTGCAAACATCTTAAAAATTAAAGGATTTTTAATTTTGAATTTTTCATAAACCATTTTTTAATATTTTAAAATACAAGAAAACGATTAAAAAAAGACAAAAAATCAAAAAAAAACGGACCAGAACCTTCTAGAATGTTTCTATAACCCGTTAAAAACCGACCAGTAAGGTACAGGGCTGCGTGGCTGGCTTCCCGTGTGTGATTTTAGTCGCACGGAGCATGTAATAGAAAATGCCAACATCCATCACCGGTGGTTCCCGCGAACTCCAACTACTCTAGTGTACCTAATCGAACACAGTAACTCACTAGATCAGTTTTGGGAAGGTTCCGCGGACCAGTTTTGGGAATATGTTTTTTGTTGTTTTGTCTCCTTTTTTCCTTGAATACATGTCGAAACAATTGTACATTTTTTGTATACATGTGTAATATTTTAATAAATAATAAAAAAGTTATATACATGATGCATAGTTTTTTAAACTCAGGTTATAACAAATCATTTAACTAATATTTAGATATTTTTGAATACACATTGAACATTTTGGTAGTGGTACAAAACATTTTCTAAAAATTACATGAACATTTAGATTGTACTGGCACCTTCGATCTATATTAATTATCATTGATTTTGTGCAACTTTCTACTAAATCGGCAATAATAAATATGGTAGAGTGGGTAATAGTTTTTAAAAATGTCAATTTTTTTTATAGTTTGAAATTTAAAATATATATTTGGACATGTTTTTACATTGTATAATTGTTTTGACAAATGTCATGAACATATTTTTCAAATGCATGATTGTTTTTGTAAATCTCACAAACAATTTTTTTTAAGTTATGCCACCATTTTTTACATTGGATGACCATTTTTTTTGAATGCCACAAACATATTTTTGAGACCTGTGAACATTTTGAAGTGACACAAATATTTTTGTGAATGCTATCAGTATTTTTGTGAAATTGCAATGGATGTTTCATATGACAAAAGATAAGAAAAACCAACAGGACGTGGGCTCGCAAGCCAACACTCCTTTGCACTGGCCCGACCCATTTAGGAAACGCGAGAGGCGAACGGATTCTTCGAAATCACTAATTAAAGAGTACTCGTTGCAAAGAACACTTCACTTTCCTAGGTCGCGACAAGTGGCGCACATGCAGCACGCCACTTGTCGCAACCTGGGTGTTTCCCTTTTTTCGTAGATCCGTTTATTCAAAACGTTTTATCTCTTAAACCGTGCGTCCAAATATCGAACCGTTTTCACCATTGGATTCCTCGCGTCGAGATCTTCAAAACTAGATCCCATGTTGATAGGTTTTGACGAACATTTTTTTCACGAAAAAAATCGAACCGGAAGCATGGTTTTTTCTCTTTTCGAAAGAGGCACGGGCGCCCGTGCCTCTCACGAAATCACAATCGTGCCTCTCGTGGAAGCAAAACCGTGACTCTCGTGAAAGGAAAAAAAAACAGAAAACACGTTTTTTTTTTCGTTTTTAAGAGGCACGGCCGTGACTATCGCGAAAGCACAACCGTGCCTCTCGCGGAAGCAAAACCATGACTCTCGTAAAAGAAAAAAACAGAAAACACGTATTTTTTCCCTTTCCGAGAGGCACGGCCGTGACTTTCGCGTAAGCACAACCATGCCTCTCGCGAAAACAAAACCGTGACTCTCACGAAAGAAAAAAAACAGAAAACGCGTTTTTTTCCTTTCCGAGAGGCACAACTGTGACTCTCGCAAAAGCACAACCGTGCCTCTCGCGGAAGAAAAACCGTGACTCTCGCAAAAAAAATAAACAGAAAACGCATTTTTTTCGTTTCCGAAAGGCACGGCCATGACTCTCGATAAAACACAACCGTGACTTTTGCGAAAGGAAAAAAAAGAAAACGCGTTTTTTCACGAATTTTTTTTGATTGAAAAGCTAAGAAAGACCGGAGGGAAACGAAAACATCGAAAAAACCCGGAAAAAAACCGTTTAAAAAGCCGAAAACGTGTGTGGAAAAATAAAAAAATAAAATCCGAAAGGAGCATCCAGAACGCGACACGTGGCGAATGGCTGAGAGCGCGCCAAGTGGCGCTGATCGTTGCGAGGCTCCCAAAGGAGCGCTCGTTAACTAGTTGCTCCTCGGATTCTTTCGGTTTGGGTGTTAGAATTAAACGGGCTTGGCCCATTAATAATTTTTGAAATCTCAAAGTGAACCATGTGTAAAATAGAAAGTGATTGAAGGAAATATGCCCTAGAGGCAATAATAAAGTTATTATTTATTTCCTTATATCATGATAAAAGTTTATTATTCATGCTAGAATTGTATTAACCGGAAACATAATACATGTGTGAATACATAGACAAATAGAGTGTCACTAGTGTGTCTCTACTAGACTAGCTTGTTAATCAAAGATGGTTATGTTTCCTAACCATGGACAAAGAATTGTCATTTGATTAACAGGATCACATCATTAGTTGAATGATCTGATTGACATGACCCATTCCATTAGCTTAGCACCCGATCATTTAGTATGTTGCTATTGCTTTCTTCATGACTTATACATGTTCCTATGACTATGAGATTATGCAACTCCCGTTTGCCAGAGGAACACTTTGTGTGCTACCAAACGTCACAACGTAACTGGGTGATTATAAAGGAGCTCTACAGGTGTCTCCAAAGGTACATGTTGGGTTGGCGTATTTCGAGATTAGGATTTGTCACTCCGATTGTCGGAGAGGTATCTCTGGGCCCTCTCGGTAATGCACATCACTTAAGCCTTGCAAGCATTGCAACTAATGAGTTAGTTGCGAGATGATGTATTACAGAACGAGTAAAGAGACTTGCCGGTAACGAGATTGAACTAGGTATGGGATACCGACGATCGAATCTCGGGCAAGCAACATACCGATGACAAAGGGAACAACGTATGTTGTTATGCGGTCTGACCGATAAAAGATCTTCGTAGAATATGTAGGAGCCAATATGAGCATCCAGGTTCCGCTATTGGTTATTGACCGGAGACGTGTCTCGGTCATGTCTACATTTTTCTCGAACCCGTAGGGTCCGCACGCTTAAGGTTACGATGATAGTTATATTATGAGTTTATGCATTTTGATGTACCGAAGGTTGTTCGGAGTCCCGGATGTGATCACGGACATGACGAGGAGTCTCGAAATGGTCGAGACATAAAGATTGATATATTGAAAGCCTATGTTTGGATATCGGAAGTGTTTCGGGTGAAATCGGGATTTTACCGGAGTACCGGGAGGTTACCGGAACCCCCCGGGAAGTATATGGGCCTTAGTGGGCCTTAGTGGAAGAAGAGAAGAGGCAGCCAGGGCTGGGCCGCGCGCCCCTCACCCCTAGTCCGAATAGGACAAGGAGAGAGGGGGCCGGCGCCCCCCTCCTTCTCTCTCTCTTTTCCCACTCCACGAATCCTATTCCAATTAGGAAAGGGGGGGAGTCCTACTCCCAGAAGGAGTAGGACTCCTCCTGGCGCGCCACACCTTGGCCGGCCGGCCCCCCTCCCTTGAACCTTTATATACGGAGGCAGGGGCACCCCTAGAGACACAAGTTGATCCACGTGATCATACTATTAGCCGTGTGCGGTGCCCCCTTCCACCATAGTCCTCGATAATATTGTAGTGGTGCTTAGGCGAAGCCCTGCGACAGTAGTACATTAAGATCGTCACCACGCCGTCGTGCTGACGGAACTCTTCCCCGACACTTTTCTGGATCGGAGTCCGGGGATCGTCATCGAGCTGAACGTGTGCTAGAACTCGGAGGTGCCGTAGTTTCGGTGCTTGATCGGTCGGGCCGTGGAGACGTACGACTACATCAACCAAACGCTTCCGTTGTCGATCTACAAGGGTACGTAGATCACACTCTCCCCCTCTCGTTGCTATGCATCACTATGATCTTGCGTGAGCGTAGGAAAGTTTTTGAAATTACTACGAAACCCAACAGTGGCATCCGAGCCTAGGTTTTATATGTTGATGTTATATGCACGAGTAGAACACAAGTGAGTTGTGGGCGATATAAGTCATACTGCTTACCAGCATGTCATACTTTGGTTCGGCGGTATTGTTGGACGAAGCGGCCCGGACCGACATTACGCGTACGCTTACGCGAGACCGGTTCTCCCGACGTGCTTTGCACATAGGTGGCTTGCGGGTGACAGTTTCTCCAACTTTAGTTGAACCGAGTGTGGCTACGCCCGGTCCTTGCGAAGGTTAAAACAGCACCAACTTGACAAACTATCGTTGTGGTTTTGATGCGTAGGTAAGATTAGTTCTTGCTTAAGCCCGTAGCAGCCACGTAAAACATGCAACAACAAAGTAGAGGACGTCTAACTTGTTTTTGCAGGGCATGTTGTGATGTGATATGGTCAAGACATGATGCTAAATTTTATTGTATGAGATGATCATGTTTTGTAACCGAATTATCGGCAACCGGCAGGAGCCATATGGTTGTCGCTTTATTGTATGCAATGCAATCGCGCTGTAATGCTTTACTTTATCACTAAGCGGTAGCGATAGTCGTGGAAGCATAAGATTGTCGAGACGACAACGATGCTACGATGGAGATCAAGGTGTCGCGCCGGTGACGATGGTGATCATGACGGTGCTTCAAAGATGGAGATCACAAGCACAAGATGATGATGGCCATATCATATCAGTTATATTGATTGCATGTGATGTTTATCTTTTATGCATCTTATCTTGCTTTGATTGACGGTAGCATTATAAGATGATCTCTCACTAAATTATCAAGAAGTGTTCTCCCTGAGTATGCACCGTTGCGAAAGTTCTTCGTGCTGAGACACCACGTGATGATCGGGTGTGATAGGCTCTACGTTCAAATACAACGGGTGCAAAACAGTTGCACACGCGGAATACTCAGGTTATACTTGACGAGCCAAGCATATACAGATATGGCCTCGGAACACGGAGACCGAAAGGTCGAGTGTGAATCATATAGTAGATATGATCAACATAGTGATGTTCACCAATGAAACTACTCCATCTCACATTGATAGATCGTGGATGTCGCCTAGAGGGGGGGGGGTGAATAGGCGTTTTAAAATAATTACGGTTTAGGCTTGAACAAATGCGGAATAAACCTAGCGGTTAATTTGTCAAGCACAAAACCTAAAACAACTAGGCTCACCTATGTACACCAACAACTTATGCTAAGCAAGATAAGCAACTGTGTGATAGCAAGATATATGACAAGAGACAATTTGGCTATCACAAAGTAAAGTGCATAAGTAAAGGGGCTCGGGTAAGAGATAACCGAGGCACGCGGAGACGATGATGTATCCCGAAGTTCACACCCTTGCGGATGCTAATCTCCGTTTGGAGCGGTGTGGAGGCACAATGCTCCCCAAGAAGCCACTAGGGCCACCGTAATCTCCTCACGCTCTCGCACAATGCAAGATGTCGTGATTCCACTAAGGGACCCTTGAGGGCGGTCACCGAACCCGTACAAATGGCAACCCTTGGGGGCGGTCACCGAACCCGTACACTTTGGCAACCCTTGGGGGCGGTCACCGGTACCCGTCAAATTGCTCGGGGCGATCTCCACAACCTAATTGGAGACCCCGATGCTTACCCGGAGCTTTGCACCATAATGATTGAGCTCCGAACACCAACAACCGTCTAGGGCGCCCAAGCACCCAAGAGGAACAAGCTCAAGGGTACCAAGCACCCAAGAGTAATAAGCTTCTCAACTTGTAACTTCCATGTATCACGTGGAGAACTCAAACCGATGCACCAAATGCAATGGCAAGGGCACACGGAGTGCCCAAGTCCTTCTCTCTCAAATCCCATCGAAGCAACTAATGCTAGGGAGGAAAATGAGAGGAAGAACAAGAAAGAGAACACCAAGAACTCCAAGATCTAGATCCAAGGGGTTCCCCTCACATAGAGGAGAAAGTGATTGGTGGAAATGTGGATCTAGATCTCCTCTCTCTTTTCCCTCAAAAACTAGCAAGAATCCATGGAGGTATTGAGAGTTAGCAAGCTCGAAGAAGGTCAACAATGGGGGAAGAACACGAGCTTAAAGGATAAGGTTCAAAGGGGAAGAAGACCCCCTTTTATAGGAGGGGAAAAATCCAACCGTTATCCCCCACTCAGCCCCGCAGAGAGCGGTACTACCGCGGAGGCAGGGCGGTACTACCGCTCATAAGCGGCACTATCGCTCCCCTTCAGCGGTACTGCCGCGCCAGAAGAAAAGGGGCTGGGGCTGGGACCCAGAGCGATACTACCGTGGAGGCAGGGCGGTACTACCGCTAATAAGCGGTACTACCGCCACTACTACCACAGCAAGTGCCGCAAAACCCGACACGAGAAAAAGCGCACTCGAGTCGAGGCGGTAGGAGCACGGAGCCGCAACGGTACTACTGCTGAGACCATCAAGCAGTACTACCGCTCCGAGGAGCGGTACTACCGCTGTGGCCCGCGGTACTACCGCTGCGGAGCGGTACTGCCGCTTGTGACTCCTCAGCGGTACTACCGCTGGGTACCACGGTACTACCGCTGGGACCCTGACAAAAACCACACTCAAGAAAATCAGAACTGCCATAACTTCTGCAAATGAGCTCCGAATTGAGCAAACTCAAGCTTGTTGAAAACAAGATGACCATAAGCTCTAAGACTCACAAAGAGAACCAAACAAGAACCAAGAAAGATGATGCAAGGATGCAATGGTTTGAGCTCTCTACGAACGATACGATCAAGCTACTCATCGAGAGCCCCCCTAGATAGTACGGCAATCGATCCTATAACCCGGTCTCCCAACTACCATCATGAGACCGGTAAAATAGAAAACCTATCAAGGGCAAACCTTTGCCTTGCACATGGTCCACTTGAGCAAGATGATGACGATCTTGACTTCCTCAAGTTGGACCACCTTCCTTGATTGTGTTGGCACGATGAAGACTAGATGATTGCCCCCCCCATAGACCACTATGGGTGAGCCACTCTTCGGCACATCTTCACAAGTCCATTGTCACCACAATGGCCGGAAAGCTTCAAGCACTTGATCTCTTCGCGATGATCCACTTGAACTTGCACACGGCAATCTTGATGACGATCACCACTTGATGTCATCCTCTCCATGGGTTGAGAGATATCTTCCTCTTGACACAAGCCCATGAACATGTACCTAACCCCACGTAGAACTCTCACATAGACCATGGGTTAGTACACAAAGCACAATGGACAATGCTTACCAAACCATGGGATCACTTGATCCCTCTCGGTACATCTTCTATGCTTTGTGAGTTGATCAACTTGATTCACTCTTGACTTAGTCTTGATCAACCTTGAATCTTTCCAACTCTCTTCGTTTGGATGATGTCTTGAAGGTAAACATGAATGATCACACAATCTTCTTCTTCGAGACATGCTTGCAATAAGCTCAACTCTCAAATGACCAATCTTTGGATAATTCCTTGAATAGCACCTTGGTCGACACAAACTTTTCTTGAAACCAACACATGTACTCCAAGAAAAGCCTATGGACAAAACCTTCAAATATAACTCAAGGCAACCATTAGTCCATAGAGATTGTCATCAATTTCCAAAACCAAACATGGGGGCACCGCATGTTCTTTCACACGTGATGATCGGACATGGTTTAGTTGATTTGGATCACGTAATCACTTAGAGGATTAGAGGGATGTCTATCTAAGTGGGAGTTATTTAAGTAATATGATTAATTGAACCTAAATTTATCATGAACTTAGTACCTGATAGTATCTTGCTTGTTTATGTATGATTGTAGATAAATGGCCCGTGCTGTTGTTCCGTTGAATTTTAATGCATTTCTTGAGAAATCAAAGTTGAAAGATGATGGTAGAAATTACACGGACTGGGTCCGTAACTTGAGGATTATCCTCATTGCTGCATAGAAGAATTACGTCCTGGAAGCACCGCTGGGTGCCAGGCCTGCTGCTGGAGCAACACCAGATGTTGTGAACGTCTGGCAGAGCAAAGCTGATGACTACTCGATAGTTCAGTGTGCCATGCTTTACGGCTTAGAACCGGAACTTCAACGATGTTTTGAACGTCATGGAGCATAAAGTTAATATTTCAAGCAGATGCCCAGATTGAGAGATATGAAGTCTCCAATAAGTTCTATAGCTGCAAGATGGAGGAGAACAGTTCTGTCAATGAGCATATACTCAAAATGTCTGGGTATAATAATCACTTGATTCAAATGGGAGTTAATCTTCCAGATGATTGCGTCATTGACAGAATTCTCCAATCACTGCCACCAAGCTATAAGAGCTTTGTGATGAACTATAATATGCAAGGGATGAATAAGACTATTCCCGAGCTCTTCGCAATGCTGAAAGCTGCGGAGGTAGAAATCAAAAAGGAGCATCAAGTGTTGATGGTCAACAAGACCACTAGTTTCAAGAAAAAGGGCAAAGGGAAGAAGAAGGGGAACTTCAAGAAGAACAACAAGCAAGTTGCTGCTCAAGAGAAGAAACCCAAGTCTGGACCTAAGCCTGAAACTGAGTGCTTCTACTGCAAGCAGACTGGTCACTGGAAGCGGAACTGCCCCAAGTATTTGGCGGATAAGAAGGATGGCAAGGTGAACAAGGTATATGTGATATACATGTTATTGATGTGTACCTTACTAATGCTTGCAGTAGCACCTGGGTATTTGATACTGGTTCTGTTGCTAATATTTACAACTCGAAACAGGGACTACGGATTAAGCAAAGATTGGCTAAGGACGAGGTGACGATGTGCGTGGGAAACGGTTCCAAAGTCGATGTGATCGCGGTCGGCACGCTACCTCTACATCTACCTTCGGGATTAATATTAGACCTAAATAATCGTTATTTGGTGCCAGCATTAAGCATGAACATTATATCTGGATCTTGTTTGATGCGAGACGGTTATTCATTTAAATCAGAGAATAATGGTTGTTCTATTTATATGAGTAATATCTTTTATGGTCATGCACCCTTGAAGAGTGGTCTATTCTTATTGAATCTCGATAGTAGTAACACACATATTCATAATGTTGAAGCCAAAAGATGCAGAGTTGATAATGATAGTGCAACTTATTTGTGGCACTGTCGTTTAGGTCATATCGGTGTAAAGCGCATGAAGAAACTCCATACTGATGGACTTTTGGAACCACTTGATTATGAATCAATTGGTACTTGCGAACCGTGCCTCATGGGCAAGATGACTAAAACGTCGTTCTCCGGTATTATGGAGAGAGCAACGGATTTGTTGGAAATCATACATACAGATGTATGTGGTTCGATGAATATTGAGGCTCGTGGCGGATATCGTTATTTTCTCACCTTCACAGATGATTTAAGCATATATGGGTATATCTACTTAATGAAACATAAGTCTGAAACGTTTGAAAAGTTCAAAGAATTTCAGAGTGAAGTTGAAAATCATCGTAACAAGAAAATAAAGTTTCTACGATCTGATCGTGGAGGAGAATATTTGAGTTACGAGTTTGGTGTACATTTGAAACAATGCGGAATAGTTTCGCAACTCACGCCACCCGGAACACCACAGCGTAATGGTGTGTCCGAACGTCGTAATCGTACTTTACTAGATATGGTGCGATCTATAATGTCTCTTACTGATTTACCGCTATCGTTTTGGGGTTATGCTTTGGAGACGGCCGCATTCACGTTAAATAGGGTACCATCAAAATCCGTTGAGACGACGCCTTATGAACTATGGTTTGGCAAGAAACCAAAGTTGTCGTTTCTGAAAGTTTGGGGCTGCGATGCTTATGTGAAAAAGCTTCAACCTAATAAGCTCGAACCCAAATCGGAGAAATGTGTCTTCATAGGATATTCAAAGGAGACTATTGGATACACCTTCTATCACAGATCCGAAGGCAAGACTTTTGTTGCTAAGTTCGGAAACTTTCTAGAGAAGGAGTTTCTCTCGAAAGAAGTGAGTGGGAGGAAAGTAGAACTTGACGAGGTAACTGTACCTGCTCCCTTATTGGAAAGTAGTGCATCACAGAAAACTGTTTCTGTGACACCTACACCAATTAGTGAGGAAGCTAATGATAATGATCATGAAACTTCAGAACAAGATACCACTGAACCTCGTAGATCAACCAGAGTGAGATCCGCACCAGAGTGGTACGGTAATCCTGTTCTGGAAGTCATGCTACTAGATCATGATGAACCTACAAACTATGAAGAAGCGATGGTGAGCCCAGATTCCGCAAAATGGCTTGAAGCCATGAAATCTGAGATGGGATCCATGTATGAGAACAAAGTATGGACTTTGGTTGACTTGCCCAATGATCGGCAAGCAATTGAGAATAAATGGATCTTCAAGAAGAAGACTGACGCCAATGGTAATATTACTGTCTACAAATCTCGACTTGTCGCAAAAGGGTTTTGGTAAGTTCAAGGGATTGACTACGATGAGACCTTCTCACCCGTAGCGATGCTTAAGTCTGTCCGAATCATGTTAGCAATTGCCGCATTTTATGATTATGAAATTTGGCAGATGGATGTCAAAACTGCATTCCTGAATGGATTTCTGGAAGAAGAGTTGTATATGATGCAACCGGAAGGTTTTGTCGATCCAAAGGGAGCTAACAAAGTGTGCAAGCTCCAGCGATCCATTTATGGACTGGTGCAAGCCTCTCGGAGTTGGAATAAACGCTTTGATAATGTGATCAAAGCATTTGGTTTTATACAGACTTTTGGAGAAGCCTGTATTTACAAGAAAGTGAGTGGGAGCTTTGTAGCATTTCTGATATTATATGTGGATGACATATTACTGATTGGAAATGATATAGAATTTCTGGATAGCATAAAGGGATACTTGAATAAGAGTTTTTCAATGAAAGACCTCGGTGAAGCTGCTTACATATTAGGCATAAAGATCTATAGAGATAGATCGAGACGTTTAATTAGACTTTCACAAAGCACATACCTTGACAAGATCTTGAAGAAGTTCAAAATGGATCAAGCAAAGAAAGGGTTCTTGCCTGTGTTACAAGGTGTGAAGTTGAGTCGGACTCAATACCCGACCACTGCAGAAGATAGAGAGAAGATGAAAGATGTTCCCTATGCTTCAGCCATAGGATCTATCATGTATGCAATGCTGTGTACCAGACCTGATGTGTGCCTTGCTATAAGTCTAGCAGGGAGGTACCAAAGTAATCCAGGAGTGGATCACTGGACAGCGGTCAAGAACATCCTGAAGTACCTGAAAAGGACTAAGGATATGTTTCTCGTATATGGAGGTGACAAAGAGCTCATCGTAAACGGTTACGTTGATGCAAGCTTTGACACTGATCCGGACGATTCTAAATCGCAAACCGGATACGTGTTTACATTAAACGGTGGAGATGTCAGTTGGTGCAGTTCTAAACAAAGCGTCGTGGCGGGATCTACGTGTGAAGCGGAATACATAGCTGCTTCGGAAGCAGCAAATGAAGGAGTCTGGATGAAGGAGTTCATATCCGATCTAGGTGTCGTACCTAGTGCATCGGGTCCAATGAAAATCTTTTGTGACAATACTGGTGCAATTGCCTTGGCGAAGGAATCCAGATTTCACAAGAGAACCAAGCACATCAAGAGACGCTTCAATTCCATCCGGGATCTAGTTCAGGTGGGAGACATAGAGATTTGCAAGATACATACGGATCTGAATGTTGCAGACCCGTTGACTAAGCCTCTTCCACGAGCAAAACATGATCAGCACCAAGGCTCCATGGGTGTTAGAATCATTACTGTGTAATCTAGATTATTGACTCTAGTGCAAGTGGGAGACTGAAGGAAATATGCCCTAGAGGCAATAATAAAGTTATTATTTATTTCCTTATATCATGATAAAAGTTTATTATTCATGCTAGAATTGTATTAACCGGAAACATAATACATGTGTGAATACATAGACAAACAGAGTGTCACTAGTATCCCTCTACTAGACTAGCTTGTTAATCAAAGATGGTTATGTTTCCTAACCATGGACAAAGAGTTGTCATTTGATTAATAGGATCACATCATTAGTTGAATGATCTGATTGACATGGCTCATTCCATTAGCTTAGCACCCGATCGTTTAGTATGTTGCTATTGCTTTCTTCATGACTTATACATGTTCCTATGACTATGAGATTATGCAACTCCCGTTTGCCAGAGGAACACTTTGTGTGCTACCAAACGTCACAACGTAACTGGGTGATTATAAAGGAGCTCTATAGGTGTCTCCAAAGGTACATGTTGGGTTGGCGTATTTCGAGATTAGGATTTGTCACTCCGATTGTCGGAGAGGTATCTCTGGGCCCTCTCGGTAATGCACATCACTTAAGCCTTGCAAGCATTGCAACTAATGAGTTATTTGCGGGATGATGTATTACAGAACGAGTAAAGAGACTTGCCGGTAACGAGATTGAACTAGGTATGGGATACCGACGATCGAATCTCGGGCAAGCAACATACCGATGACAAAGGGAACAACGTATGTTGTTATGCGGTCTGACCGATAAAAGATCTTCGTAGAATATGTAGGAGCCAATATGAGCATCCAGGTTCCGCTATTGGTTATTGACCGGAGACATGTCTCGGTCATGTCTACATTGTTCTCGAACCCGTAGGGTCCGCACGCTTAAGGTTACGATGATAGTTATATTATGAGTTTATGCATTTTGATGTACCGAAGGTTGTTCGGAGTCCCGGATGTGATCACGGACATGACGAGGAGTCTCGAAATGGTCGAGACATAAAGATTGATATATTGGAAGCCTATGTTTGGATATCGGAAGTGTTCCGGGTGAAATCGGGATTTTACCGGAGTACCGGGAGGTTACCGGAACCCCCCGGGAAGTATATGGGCCTTAGTGGGCCTTAGTGGAAGAAGAGAAGAGGCAGCCAGGGCTGGGCCGCGCGCCCCTCACCCCTAGTCCGAATAGGACAAGGAGAGAGGGGGCCGGCGCCCCCCTCCTTCTCTCTCTCTCTTTTCCCACTCCACGAATCCTATTCCAACTAGGAAAGGGGGGGAGTCCTACTCCCAGAAGGAGTAGGACTCCTCCTGGCGCGCCACACCTTGGCCGGCCGGCCCCCCTCCCTTGAACCTTTATATACGGAGGCAGGGGCACCCCTAGAGACACAAGTTGATCCACGTGATCATACTCTTAGCCGTGTGCGGTGCCCCCTTCCACCATAGTCCTCGATAATATTGTAGTGGTGCTTAGGCGAAGCCCTGCGACAGTAGTACATTAAGATCGTCACCACGCCGTCATGCTGACAAAACTCTTCCCCGACACTTTTCTGGATCGGAGTCCGGGGATCGTCATTGAGCTGAACGTGTGCTAGAACTCGGAGGTGCCGTAGTTTCGGTGCTTGATCGGTCGGGCCATGGAGATGTACGACTACATCAACCAAACGCTTCCGTTGTCGATCTACAAGGGTACGTAGATCACACTCTCCCCCTCTCGTTGCTATGCATCACTATGATCTTGCGTGAGCGTAGGAATTTTTTTGAAATTACTACGAAACCCAACAGTGATAGCTCTAAAGTTTACTCCCACCAAAGAAGTTGAGGAGGTGTGAAACCTCTTCATATAGTGGGTTCTCTCCACCACTCTAAGTGGTATGCTGAGGAGAGAAATAGGAGATCACACGCGCTCGCTCGCCTTGCCTGGCCGAGTCGGGCTCGGGTTAGGGTTGGGGCGCGCATGCCACATGCGCGTGAATGGTCCGACGAAATCCAGTCAGTTGCCTTATAGTGATGCAACTTCCTTTTGTCATTTTATTTTTGATGTCTTGACAGAAAAGTTAATTATTTTTTATCCGGTAAGTATACAGCTTTGAATCCAAGTCGGTTCGAAATCATGATCGCGACATGATATCACCTCTTGTTCTATTATATATACTGCTACCGGCCATAGTTAAAGACACATCGTAAACACTTAGGGTTTTGCCTCATCTAGCAACTTGAGCTGCCACAGTCTATTCCATCCCGAACACCGGCGCGCGGGAGAGCAGGTCTCCAAAACCTTTCATCCTCGTGATCCTGCACCCGAAGACGACAAATTAGGTTTTTGCGAAGCGATCCGCGTGACTGCTCAGTTTCATCATCATGGGCCATTTTTCGTCCAAGTTGGGCGATGTTACTCATCGCCGTCACCAACATTGTCATCAACAACGCCACTCCCCCAGCAGCTAACGAACAATGCATCCATCCATCGTGATTCGTTAATGTCTCTATCTATAGTTGCTATTTCTTGTGTGATGCTACTGTGCATGTTTTCTTGTTCATTTAGTATGCTAGACTCTTGCATGATATTTTTTATTTTAGTCATGAATTATTTACTAAAATTAATCATGAATTTTCCTTATATTCCAACATCGGGGACATCATATTCCTCATAATATGTGCTGCAATGGGTCGCGACTGTACCTTGCTTCAAGCAAGTTCGATGGAAGACTCGTCTGAACGAAGGTGCCAGATGGGCTGCCCAGGCACGCAGGGGACCACAACCTTGTTTTTTTTTTTCAATTTTAAGTTTTTTCTTTCCCTTTCTAACCTTTGTTTATAATTCCAAATATTCAAAATAAATATATTACAAAAGCAATTTGTATGAAAGAAGTTGATCATGAATTTGCTAATCCAAGCATTTGAAATAAAAATTGTGTATTAAAAATGTTAATCAAGCAATTGAATTTTTTTACATGTCTATAAAAAAAATGCTGATTACATATTAAAAAATATTGACAATGTATTAAAAAACTGTTAATCAAACATTTGAAAAATGTGTAAAATGTATAGAAAAATGTTGATAATGTACTAAAAATGCTAAATTTGTATTTCGAAAATGTTAATCAAGTATTTTAATCAAAAATGTAAAATGTGTATGAAAATATTGACCCTATATTAAAAATGTTAATAAGGTATTCTATTAAATTTGTATAGAAATTTTTTTGACCATGTATTCAGTAAATGTTAATCTTCTATTGGAAATGATTAAACATGTATTAGAAAAATATAATAGATATATAAAAATGTGTATAGAAAAACATTGAAACCCAGAGAGGAAACAAAAGGAAACGAATGAAAAAAAGAAAAGAAACAAACAAAACTGAAGAAAAGGAAGAAAAAGAAAAGGAAAGAAAATAAAAATGCTAGTGAAAAATGAAACGAAAACAAAGAAAACCTTAAAAAAGAAAGAAAAGAAAAACTAGTACAAACAGAGAAAGAACTGAAGAAAACCGGCGCTGCGCTGCAAGTGAACGATCCTGGGTTAGATTCATGCGTGCCCCCCCTTTTTTCTCCACTTATTATTTGTTTTAGGTATGCGCTAATGGTCCGGCCCGTTACTGTAGGCGCTTCTGGCAAGTCATTCGTCGGGCTCGCTAAAAGTGAGATATAGCCTTTGCGGCCGCAAAGACGCGGAACGCGTAACCCACGCTCACCCCGCACACCCTTTTGTGGCTGGAAAAGCATAACTTGGTTGACGGATTCAATTTTTTTTATTTTTAAAAAATGTTTTGCATATTCAATTTTTTTTCATGATTGTGAAAAAATGTTTGGGAAATAATAAACTTTTTATAATTTTGAAAAAAGGTACACTAAAACAGTTCATAAATTTGAACAAAATGTTTGTGAATTCAAATGATGTTGTTGCATTTTTAGAATATGTTCACACAATTCATAAATTTCCATGAATTTTAAATATTCTTCCCAAATTTCAGAAAAAGTTCATCGGTTCAATAAATGTTCACTGATTCAAGAACAGTTATGCTCTTAAAAGAAAGTTCACGAACACATTTTTTCCGGAATTTTCAAATGTTGTTCCCAAATTATGAACTTTTTTGCCAATTCAAAAAACATTCACGATTGTTTAAAAATGTTTTTGAATTCAAAAAAGTTCACAGTTTTGAAACAAATATTTACAATTTCCAAAAATGTCCCCGAATGTCTTAAAATGTTTGCAAATTAAAAAAATCACGATTGAAAAAATATTCTCGAATTTTAAGAATGTTCGCAACTTCTGAAAATGTCCATGATTTCAGCATATATTCATGCATTTTGAAGATATTTGCAAAATGAAAAATAAGGATAAAATATAAATAAAAAGGGAAAACATTAAAGAAAAATAAAAAAGGAAAAGGGAAGAAAAAACAAAGTGAAAAGAACAAAAACCTGCGCTCTTCAATGG
>NC_041386.1:647941448-647954066 GCF_002162155.2 Triticum dicoccoides
TATACTATCTTGACAGTTGGTGAATAGACAGAAAGTTATCCTTGCAAAAAAATGGGGGTGCTTCATTTTAGGGATCATGCGACTTTATTAGAAAATGTTCATAGAAATTGTTAATTGATCATGTGGCGTATGAAGCAAAACATGGCAACCAAACTCTAAAGACAGAGTGTTAAAAAAAAAACTCTAAAGACAGAGGAAAATTAACTAATAAACCTGCTTCAAAGTTTACCACTCCTAACCCCATGAATGGAACGACATTCTTTAAACTCTTTCGCCCTGAGGTTAATCCCATGAATGATGGCACTGTAGCTACCTGCCGATCTGTCTTGACCATCTTTAATAACCGGCAAGCAATCCGAGACGATGAACAAATGACGCAGCATGAGGGTGCTACTTTATCTATTCCTAAAGGAAGAGTATCTCTACTCCTAATGAAGCAATTGGTAGTCTCCGCCGGTTAATTTTCGTCTACCACTTTCGTTCGGTTTTTTTTCGTCGGTTAACCTTCGCCCACCTCCTACCCCACCTCACCCCACCCCATACACACACCCTCAAGAAAACCACCCCGCAGGAGGAACGCCGTTCCTCTCGATCCCCTCCCGTCGCCGCCGCCGCCGTCCTCTCGATCCCCTCGAGTAAGCGGCGCTGCCGTTGGCTCCCGATCTCCTCCATGGCGGATTCCCACGGACACCGCGGCAGGGCATGGTCGCGTTAATCGCAT
Source organism: Triticum dicoccoides (assembly GCF_002162155.2). Classification (NCBI taxonomy): domain Eukaryota; kingdom Viridiplantae; phylum Streptophyta; class Magnoliopsida; order Poales; family Poaceae; genus Triticum; species Triticum dicoccoides. Next base: position 647,942,170 of record NC_041386.1, read on the forward strand.
GGAGGGTCGCGTCGAGGAAAGCGACGACCTCGCAGGCATCGGGTCAAGCGGCTGGCCCTTCTTACGCGATTGCGCCGTTCTTTTCTTCCCCGGCAGAGATTGGTGCCGCCACGGCCGCATCATGGATTTTGCCCTGCATCGCCTCTGATTTGGGAGTCTGTTTTTTTTTTTGCGCTGGATCCTGATTTGGGCGGGATTTTTTTCCCAGGTATTGAGCGTGCGCTGGATGGCGGGAACTGTCGCGTCAAGGAGGTCGCTATGGACGGTTGATCCAGGGCGCTGCACGTCGCTGTCGGCCACGGGAGGACGCCATACCCTTTGGGCGCAACAAACTCTTGGCCATATGGTCTTCCGTTTTCACAACAAGTTAATACTCTCTACGCTAGCATTAGTACTATTCAGTAATCACCGCTCTAGGCTTCTGAATAAATTTTTATATGAGATCTAGACGGTAATCGTGCAGGCTTTTGTCTAAAGTTTTTTCTTTTGCAATTTGGAATATATAGTAAGTTTGAATATCACATAAATGGTTGGCATCTAATTTTCCATCATGTTACTTACGCATAAGACTTGTATCTCCTTTCTACTGACTAATGGTGAATAGACTCCTTTTGTGAATTAAGATCATTCAGAGATGATAATGATTGTAGCTTGCATTGCATGTACGGTGGTGTACCTCTTGAGTTGGAGAATATCTTAGAATTCATTGACTTGCAGCTATGGCAATGACCAACACAGTTTTGCGTTTTCTTTTTCGTTCCCACGTTCTGGTTGGTGTTGGTGTAGTTTTTCTTCTTCAATAAAATACATAGAAGCAAATCAGACTGGTTGCAAATATCATGCTACTTCATCAGAATTTATGTTTTCCAACTGAAATCATTTTTGTTTACTAGGCGCTAGCTATCCCTGACAACATGGTAAGAGACATGTTGTTTCCAACTCACCCTTAGTTACAGTTGAGATACTTGCACAAAAGACGTATGCAAATGTTTTATTTTCTTAACATTGTTTTATCATATGCTTTCATAATTTCATCAGGAAAGAGATGCATATGAGAGGAAGAGAGCCTCCCCCAAGCTCTGTCTAGGCGATGCACGGGAAATTTGGAAACTATCAATGAGATGTCCAATGATGAATATACTCACACACTGAGACACATTCTAAAACGTGTTTACGCAGGTTTGTCCTGATCATCCTTATTTTTAAACCCGAAACATTCTTTATTATTGCTGGGTTCTCTATAATCCCATGCTTGTGAATTCAATTGCTTAGTTTGATTGAGAGTACTTAAGTTAATGTGCATGTATACTTTTCTAGATCATATATTAATTGGTTGGACTCTTCATGTACACTAAATGTGAAACTCATTATGATTCGGAAGTCCTGATAGCTTGTGACATAGTTCATGTATTTTATAAGTCATGCAATTTGTTGTTAGCAACATGTACCTGCAGATTTGGGGTAATTTCCATTTCAACATTGCTTTTGTTCTCAGACATTCTGGATCATACTAAGATACTTCAGAGAGATGTCCCAGATTTATTCTTTTGAATTTCACTAATTTCTTTCAATGGCTTCAATTTCACCCGTGCGTTCATTACTGCCATTTTGAGTTACTATTGGTACCTATGATTTGGATCATTAACAATTCAATTTGTTTAGGTGATGGGTGTGATGGCCTGGCTTATTAGGGATGACTACTCATATCAATAAGGAATTCCTTCTTTTCCGGGAACCCATTCGGACAAAACTCCAAAGTTAAGCGTGCTCAGCTTGGAGTAGTGTCAGGATGGGTGACCGACCGGGAAGTTGCTCCCGGGTGCGCACGAGTGAGGATAAAGTGCGCAGAAAAGACTAGTATTGATCTGTGGGGCCAGTCTAGATCCCGCCAGGAGTAACGACCACCGGCGGATGTGTCCGGGGCGTTACAAGTTGGTATCAGAGCCGACCCTCGCGGTTACATGAATGTTTGCGGACAGGTGCGCGGTCATGTTGTTCATGACGTCTGTGACCCATCGTGGCACCCAACATGGCACATGTACCGGACTGGATGCACAGACGTATGTGCCAAGAGGGAACGTTCCTGTGGCCCGACGAGGACGCCAGTTTCTCTGAGTGGGGGTGTATGTAATGGCCTGGCTTATTAAGGATGATAGACTACTCATATCAATAAGGAATTCCTTCTTTTCCGGGAGCCCATTCAGACAGAACTCCAAAGTTAAGCGTACTCAGCTTGGAGTAGTGTCAAGATGGGTGACCGACCGGAAAGTTGCTCCCGGGTGCGCACGAGTGAGGACAAAGTGCGCAGAAAAGACTAGTATTGATCTGTGGGGCCAGTCTAGATCCCGCCAGGAGTAACGACCACCGGCGGATGTGTCCGGGGCGTTACAATGGGGCTGCCGCCAACTTGGGCCCCCTCAAGAACAACGACTCCCGGGTGCGCACGAGTGAGGACAAATTGCGCAGAAAAGACTAGTATTGATCTGTGGGGACAGTCTAGATGCCGCAAGGAGTAACGACCACCGGCGGATGTGTCCTGGGCGTTACAATGGGGCTGCCGCCAACTTGGGCCCGCTCAAGAACAACGACTCTATAGGAGGGGGATGGAGTCGCGGAAGCTCCTGTGCGGTTCCACAATGAGCCGGTCTTTTGTCACATCTGAGTTGGAGGATGTCCAAGGTCGGAAGTGTTCATCACCACTAAGCCGCGGTAAGTAAGGAATTTTCCAGAGAGTGGTGGATGAATTTTTTTCTCCAAATGGTGGTGAATCTATGCATGTGTGTACTTTCATGGCCTTTTTGTGCTTGATCCATCCATTTTACATTATAAATTGATTGTATCGGCTGCTGCAGCGATGATGAATTGTATTGCATCAAACCTTCTGGTTAACTGATGTTGGAGCCATGGAATAAATGCTAGCATCCAATCAGGATTTAAAAAGCGAAAGCATGATCTTAGTTTAGTTATGTGCGTAAAAAAGCTCATGTACATATGTGACTTAAATATGTAGCTGCAGTCTCGCACAAATGAAGAGAGAAGATAAATTTATGTCAATGAATTGTGAATGGAAATAAAAACACCAGACTGAATTATGTACTCTTTTTTCCTAGCTTAAATTATTTATTGAGATTGTACTACACCCTGTTATTCTAATTTTATACACTTCTTTCTTGCCCAAAAATATATTAATTGGTTCTTAGCTTCCTAAAACTCAGGAATATTTTATCTTTCTCATACATTTTAATTCATTTTATGCAGGCTGAGATAATACTGACGCGATGTCCAGATTTGGATGTCTCATCTCTGAACAGTTGAAACGCCGAATACTCCATGAAAGCTTGCCTAGCGGCTTTTGCGCAATATTATATCTTTGGACGTTTGCACTTCCGCGGCTCTAGACATGAGCTTCCTTATATGGTAAGAAAATGTTGGTCGAGAGCTTGATTCAGCTTGTGGAAATAAATAATCTCCCATATTTATTAAATTTGCTTGCTTTGGCATGTTACTTTATCTATATTTGAAATAGGATATTCTTTGATATGTAATTTTAGGAAATAGTTGGTTTTCAATCTTTTTGCTTGAGATTCAGAAGATCCAAAACTGCTTGATACAATGGCTACTCTAATCAATAAAATGAGTTACATATATATTCAGAAACTATGTTGATCAGGCTACTTATATGCATTGGAAAACCATTAGATTCCTTGTTGCATTAACATTGACATCCAGAGTTACTTCTCTGTACATATTTAAAATGTAGATAAAATGTATATCCTCTAGCTCTCATGTGTTTTAGTCTCTCTTTTCTCTTTATGTTGTATCACCAATGATGAGAAAGAGATCAGGGGCCATGGAGAGGGAGAGAGAGAGGTCTAAATGATTGTAGCCATACCAGTTTCATGTTTCCATGTATGACATTATACTAGATAGAAAACAGTAACTTTGTGTGGGTTGATTATACTAAATACTTCTAACATAATAATCTACATGTATCAATTGTTGCCCATTACTTGCGTACACACTATACCATAGTATTTTAGTAGTGCACCCTATAAAAAAAGCATCAATGCATATGATCCCTTATAACTCACTTCTTGCTTTACATGTGATTTTCTACCTTCAGAAGGTAACATGAGCACCTTGATTTCCTATCTTTTTAGACACATATTTCTTTCAGGGGTTATTTTTCAAACATCCACAACTCCTGCCTCTTACTTAATACACTACATTCCTAAAGCTTCCCAAAGACGGTACATGTTTAAAATAGTTTATGTCTTTTAGTTTTACAAGCTCCCTAAAACTAAATCGCTGTGGAATAGGTGTGCCTGCCTGCTTTAAAATGTGAGCTACTTATATAGATATTTTTCCTCATCATTCTTAAGTATTTCCCCTAAAACTGGGTTAAGCATAGATGATGACTGCTACAACTCAAAGTAAATATTCTGAACGTAACTAAAGGATTCTGGTGATGGTGGCACATGCACTAGCAAGTATCTAATGCATATACATGACTTCATATTATTTATCTTATTCACATTCACATACTAATATATTCATGATTTTTTTTGCATTGTAGAGTGCTAGCGCGCTACATTGCAGAGAAAGCTTTGAGAAAATGCTTTGTTGGGATGATAGACAAGAATAATCAATCCTCATTCCAAGGTTAGATTTGTACTTCCTTCCCAGTTCTTCTTTACAAAGGACCAATCCTCTTACTTTATCCATTCATGTTGTCTTAATTTTGTTCCTTCATGGAAAAACATTTTCTCATTTCAATCTTTCTCCATTTGGTATGAGTATGGCACATGCTCTTAATTTTTTGACTATTCTTGGTTGATTAATGGTTGGTGTATTGCCTTCCACTTTGGATTTCTCAATCCTCTTGCTTAGGCTACGTGTACCATTCTGTCACATGTCGCCATCGATCTGAGCAAAAATTAGTGTAGATGAACCGAGCTATTTTATTGTAAGCTGTGTACAGAACTTCATGGGAAAATAATCATGTAGTTAATGTTTTATGCGATATATATCCAGATAGGTGAATCCTCGCAAGTTGGTCCCAGTATCTAAATATGATTGTGCCAACTTAGAGCCTTTTCAGATTGTAGCGACTCTGTTTGGGGTTTCCTTACCTAATCAAGGCTCATTCCAGTTTGCTTTGTCCTTATCTCCTTTTCTTTCATAAATTCTTCACCTATTCAAGAAGCTCATTTTTTTTAGTTGTAACAACTAAAAAAACCATGTCCATGTTGTACTGGTGACTTGATATATTGTCTTTTTAATCACACTGCTGCCTATTTCTCTATTTAGAGTACAGTGAGGAAAATATCAACCTCCTGCAACCAACCATGCAGTAATTTACTATTTTTGAGCTCTCTGGATATCATATATAGATGTACATTTTAGTGCCTTTCTTTTCTGGACTACACTACTTTTCTTTTCAGATTTCAATTGTCTGAATCTTCCATACAAAAGATAGTCAAGCTTATATGGTGTTTCATAGGAGCATTGGTACTGATCATTGAGAATATACCTCTCTGCTACATGTATGCGATTGTCATAGTACCTAGGTTCAAGAAATGTTTTTTAATGGTGCTAGAGTCCGAGAAATAAAAACCGAACCTTTTATGGTGAAGGATCATCGCGGATAAGGTGAATTTACGCCTCTGCTTTATCTGTAACTGTTTTTCGTGTTAGTATTAAGCCGCCTGGGAAGTTTCAAGAAAAATGTGCTTTGAAGTACCATATTATGCAGTTAGCTCAGGGATGCAACGATACAGTTATCACCATCCTGAGATGCCCTCCTAACTACTATACTCATTCATGTGCGTTCTGCTCTATGGCACACCTGGAACGAGGACGATATTGCTTGATAGAGCCACCGCCCATTATGAAATGAATTGGATTGGATTACACATTATCGTATGCTTTATCAGGAGTTGTGTAAGTACTAATTATGCCAACCTGGGGCAACACTCTAATGGTTTCTCCACAAAGGATGCCTCCTGGAGCTCTACTTCTCTCCCACCCCCAACAGCGGTATAGTATGAAAATCCTATTACTAAATAGCTTACTATTTGATGCTTATGTTTGTTGGTGTAGTAATCATTTTTGAAGGTCAAAGTCCCGGAGGATGTTACTCGAGGCTTCCGTATAGTCGAGTGATTTTGCTTTTGCATGCTAATAATACAATATAGATGGATATAATTAGCAGTTATTAGTGCATATTATTTTGTCTCAATACCATAAATTCAATGTAAAGGTTTGCATTATTATTGTCAAATCTAAATTACATTGAAGACTTAAACAGGGAATGATGCCTCTTTTAACTGATTGGTGTGCTTTTTTAACTCTCTTTAATGAGTAAATCATAGTGTAGTTGCATCTTATATTTTGTTTGGGCATGTAGGTGTGTGCTTCCTCGCTTTTCCCTTTCTTATAAGTTGTCCTCATTTTGTTGCTTCTATTTAGGTTTGGATTTTCTTCAACCCGCAAGGCCCATCCAGTTGTGAGCTACAATGAATTTGTTAAGAGTTGGAGGAGACAACATTGCACATCAGAGGTACGCTGAATGTAGCGAGGCAACCACGAATTGGGTATGTTCACATGAGGGATGGGAGAGGAGAGGAACATTAAAATTTTTCATGCTTTGGATGAAAATTTCAATTCATAGTTTCTCTGTATGTGCCAACACACTAGTGGTACTGATGGGCTTAGGATGAAACTAGCGCCAACAGAATCAGTAGATTGGATGGGAAGGCGATTGTTGCCCTTGTCCCTTGGTGCTAGCCTACCGTGGCGGCCTCACTAACTTGCTCACTGCGAATACGAGTTCGTGGGGTCGCGAGTTGCTGCAGATTTGTTTTTATCACTTTTTACAAATTTTTTTATGTATCCCTAACTTAACGAGTCATTTTTAGCTTTGATTTTCCATATACACCAACCTATATTGATTGCAACATCGTGTTAGTCATCCATGATCTCCAAAAAGATTTTCTACCAACAACAGAATAATTAGTACCACTAGTAACCCTTCTATTTAGCCACCTTCAGGATAATTATAAATGGCATTTGGTTATTCATGTATACCACCAGTAGGACTCGGGATTTATGGATTGTCAATAGCCTCATCTGATTGCTTGATGTACTTATATCGTGTTCTTTTCAGTCTCCATTTCATCTGAGCAGGGTGGTGAGGGTCAGAACTGGTCATGTTGAAAGTCAGTTTAGCGCATCAAGGATGGAAGGTTCAGAGATTTGCAAGAGGTGATGGAGGATGGTTAGTTATTATGGTTCATCATATAGCAGTGAAAGATGAGTACAAGCACAAGCTTATTCAAAATTTGCAGTTCTTGACTACATGGTACATATATTTTGTAATCTTTTTCATTTCTTCTAAAAGGATCAAATATGTATTTTGTTCTTCCCAATGTTCTGAACGACGATGTTGGCATTGATATAGTATAACATACATTTACAATTATGAGTGCTCTCGATACTTGGTTCAGGACATCTTGAGGAAAGATTAGTTCGTGAACTTTGCATCTTTAGCTCTTCAATTAAAACCATCAATGATTAACGGGATCAACATTTATCAAGAAGAGTCTGGAAATGCGGAGTGGAGGAGAAGCAATGCAGGGGGTTGCTGGGTTCAACTATGGGTTGCATGGGTCATCAAATTAGGCACACTATACGTCCGTGGGCGTGTCCGGACAATGACAGGTCACCCCTCGAATCGTCGCGTCCATAGCCTCGATCTTCATATATGATACCCCAAATCCATACTATGCATGCAACATAATCGGGACATAGATATCCACGTAATCCGACATAGATCAAAAGAGCACCATAGTTAGCCGATGAACATAGTTCTAAACAAATGTTACTAAAGATTGTAACAAAGTCAAAGAGAAGGACGCACTTCTTCGCCACTTCCTCGTTGCTACGGATGTAACCGTCAATGTAGCCCCTGTGCACTCCTCCCATGCGTGTTGGGGAGCTTGAGCCTACTTCAGATGCTGTCGGCGCTCGGGGCCGTAGCCCAGTCAGGCAGCAGCAGCCGGCCTCTGCCAGGCGCATATCCAGGGACGCACGCACCCCCCGGCATCACCACCCCTTTCTCCTACAACGGTGCTCCGAACCCCGCCGACCTCCAAGCGTGACGAAGCTCATGCTGCTGCGGCGGCCTCCCAAAACCTGAGTCCGGCGCTCATCGAGCTTTGTTTGCCGACCATGATGCAGCGACCTCTTCTGGACATGTTCCCGGTGCGGCCCCTAGGCTTTGAAGCCTTGCCCACTCCGCCTCTCCAGTGCAACGGCAACCTGCAGCGAACCCCTTCGCCAACCCGTGCTTGCCTTGTTGATGCTGGACACGACCTGCCCGCTGGCTTGGCAGAGCTCGTTGTGCCCTGTCTAGAGCTTCCAGCAACGCTCTTCTGCTCAAAACAGCCGACGCTCCTGCCGCTCACTTCTGTGCAACCTTCTGAAGCACCCATGGCATGACCGAGGCCAAGCCCTCCAGCAGCCCGTCGGAAGACCTTGGCAGGCATGAGGATCTCCAAGGAAGGCGGGATCTCTCTGCAACGGATCAGGCGCCCTTCCAACCACACGCCGGCTGCCCCGGTTGCAAAGGTGGCTGAGCGCCTTGTTTGTCGCAGCCTGGGCATAACCAAAGATGGTGAAGATGTCACCGCTTCGACCCTGAATGTGTTCACGAAGAGATTCAAGGAGCAGCTCCCCCCTGAAGTGATTGTGGCCATGAGGGACTTTTTCAAGCTTGACGATAGTGCTGTTGCTGCTGTCGAGGACGCACTGATAGACCACGGTGGTGCAGCGGCTATGGACTCTGTGTGGCTGGAACAAGATGGCCATGGATCACAGCCGGCGATCGCCTGAGTAGGCAGTCCCTGGGTTAGGGCCTTCATGTTTGTCATGTTAGTACGCCATCCTGATGCTTTCCAGGGGATTGCACTTGCTACTAGTTTGCACGTATCCAGTTCGTGCATAGGTTTTAGTTACTTTGGGTCCTGTAGATGGGACTGTGTTCCCATTGTGTGTGTGTTGGTGTTTAGTCAGGTTCGGCCGCGGGCCATGTACCTGGGACTTGGATCCCCTCCTGGTTGTATTATTGTTATTCCTCATGTTAGTCAAAGGGCATCTGCTGTGAACCCATGACAGAACAGCCTATCAATACACTCAGCTGGAATGTGAGAGGGCTTAATTGCCTCGACCATAGAGCAGCTGTCAAGGCTACCATCTCTGACACCACTTGTCATTTGGTTTATCTCCAGGAGACTAAGTTGAGCACCGTTGACAGATACATTGCTGCCTCTCTCGGTGGAAACAGGCTTCAGAGTTTCGCGCACCGACCGGCCAGCGGAACCAGGGGCGGAATCCTTATGCTATGGGATGACAGCCTCCTTCATGTCTCCGACATCACCACCTCGACTTTTTGTCTCTCTGCTATGGTGCGGATTCGCGCTTCCGACTCCTCCTTCAAAATCACGTTCGTCTATGGCCCCACCGACAGCGCCTCCAAAGATGCTTTCTTTGCGGAGCTGCTTAGCCAGAAGCCACCTCCGGGAGTGGCATGGCTTGCCACTGGAGACTTCAACCAAATCTACCGTGCCAGGGATAAAAACAAACGGAATGTTAACCGTAGCAGAATCAATCGCTTTCGTGCCGCTTTGCAATCTTGCGAGCTCAAGGAGATCCATCTACAGAACAGGCGTTTCACCTGGAGCAATGAGAGGACAAATCCCACCCTTTGCAAACTTGACTCCTTCTTCTACAACGCCGAGTGGGACACCACCTTCAACACCCATGTGTTGCATGCCTTGTCGTCATCCCTCTCCGACCACTGCCCTCTCTTGCTTGCTGATGACAAAGGACCCAAAAGACCTCAGTCTTTCAAGTTTGAAAATTTCCGGATCTCCCTTCCAGGATTCCATGACATCGTCCAAAAGGCATGGGCCGAGGGTGTGTCACACACGGAGCCTTATCTCATTTTGCATCACAAGCTCAAGAAGACCGCGCTACGTCTCAAGAAGTGGAGTAGAAGACTCTTCTCAGCAGCGAACGTTCACTTCCACGCGGCACTACTCGTGATCCTAAGGCTGGACATTGCGCAGGAATCGCGCCCCCTATCGCCGGAGGAGCTTGACCTACATGCTAGACTAAAACGCAGGGTGATCAGTTTGGCAGTTCTGCGGAGGGCCAGAAAGAGCTAATGCGCCCGAATCACTAACCTCAAGGAGGGTGATGCAAACACAAAATTCTTCCACCGCCTCGTCAATGCCCGAAGAAGAAAGAACCACATCCACCGCATCAAGCTCGCAAGCGGTTGGGTTACTGACCATGGCCAAAAAGAAAAGATCATCCATGACCACTTCTCTGAGGTCATGGGGAAGGGGCACACGAGCAACCTTGACTTCAATTGGGAGGAGCTCAATGTGCAGCCGGTCGACCTTCACACCCTGGATGACACTATCACTGAGGAGGAGGTTTGGAACGCCATTAAAGAAATGCCAAGCGACAAGGCTCCCGGCCCGGACGGCTTCACGGGTATCTTTTTTAAAGAAGTGTTGGGCAATCGTCAAACCTGATATCATGCGAGTCATCCACCGGTTTGACTCCCTTCACACGTCCAATCTTCAATGGTTGAACTCCACCAATGTGGTGCTCTTGCCCAAGAAGGATGGCGCGGAGGGCATCTCCGATTATAGGCCCATAAGCCTCATCCATGCCATTGCCAAAATCATTGCTAAGGTGCTCTCCTTGCGGCTTGCCCTGCATATGGATGCCCTCATCTCCAACGCCCAAAGCGCCTTCATAAAAAAGAGAAGTATCCATGACAACTTCATGCATGTGCGGAACTTTGCTCGACGCCTCCACAAGCGCAAGACCCCTGCCCTTCTGTTCAAGCTTGACATAAGAAAAGCCTTCGACTCTGTCAAATGGGAATTCATCCTGGACCTCCTGCAACGTAGGGTTTCCCTAGCAAATTCCGTGACTGGATTGCCGCACTGCTTTGCTCCTCATCCTCGCGTTTCCTGCTCAATGGGCTGCCCGGACCTCCCATCTATCATGGTCGTGGTTTTCGTCAATGGACCCGATCTCGCCGCTGCTATTCGTCCACGCAATTGACCCGCTTCACCAAATTCTTGAGTTGGCAACTAGGAAGGGCCTCCTGCATAAGATTCGGGGATGAGTCGCTATGATGAGAACCTCCTTATATGCGTTCATTACTGCCATTTTGAGTTACTATTGGTACCTATGATTTGGATCATTAACAGTTCAATTTGTTTAGGTGATGGGTGTGATGGCCTGGCTTATTAGGGATGATAGACTACTCATATCAATAAGGAATTCCTTCTTTTCCGGGAGCCCATTCGGACAAAACTCCAAAGTTAAGCGTGCTCAGCTTGGAGTAGTGTCAGGATGGGTGACCGACCGGGAAGTTGCTCCCGAGTGCGCACGAGTGAGGACAAAGTGCGCAGAAAAGACTAGTATTGATCTGTGGGGCCAGTCTAGATCCCGCCAGGAGTAACGACCACCGGCGGATGTGTCCGGGGCATTACAAGTTGGTATCAGAGCCGACCCTCGCGGTTACATGAATGTTTGCGGACAGGTGCGCGGTCATGTTGTTCATGACGTCTGTGACCCGTCGTGGCACCCGACATGGCACATGTACCGGACTGGATGCACAGACATATGTGCCAAGAGGGAACGTTCCTGTGGCCCGACGAGGACGTCGGTTCCTCTGAGTGGGGGTGTATGTAATGGCCTGGCTTATTAAGGATGATAGACTACTCATATCAATAAGGAATTCCTTCTTTTCCGGGAGCCCATTCAGACAGAACTCCAAAGTTAAGCGTGCTCAGCTTGGAGTAGTGTCA
>NC_041386.1:647954245-647980079 GCF_002162155.2 Triticum dicoccoides
AGGATGGGTGAGGCGTTACAAGTTGGTATCAGAGCCGACCCTCGCGGTTACATGAATGTTTGCGGACAGGTGCGCGGTCATGTTGTTCATGACGTCTGTGACCCATCGTGGCACCCGACATGGCACATGTACCGGACTGGATGCACAGACATATGTGCCAAGAGGGAACGTTCCTGTGGCCCGACGAGGACGTCGGTTCCTCTGAGTGGGGGTGTATGTAATGGCCTGGCTTATTAAGGATGATAGACTACTCATATCAATAAGGAATTCCTTCTTTTCCGGGAGCCCATTCAGACAGAACTCCAAAGTTAAGCGTGCTCAGCTTGGAGTAGTGTCAAGATGGGTGACCGACCGGGAAGTTGCTCCCGGGTGCGCACGAGTGAGGACAAAATGCGCAGAAAAGACTAGTATTGATCTATGGGGTCAGTCTAGATCCCGCCAGGAGTAACGACCACCGGCGGATGTGTCCGGGGCGTTACAATGGGGCTGCCGCCAACTTGGGCCCGCTCAAGAACAACGACTCCCGGGTGCGCACGAGTGAGGACAAAGTGCGCAGAAAAGACTAGTATTGATCTGTGGGGCCAGTCTAGATCCCTCCAGGAGTAACGACCACCGGCGGATGTGTCCGGGGCGTTACAATGGGGCTGCCGCCAACTTGGGCCCGCTCAAGAACAACGACTCTACAGGAGGGGGATGGAGTCGCGGAAGCTCCTGTGCGGTTCCACAATGAGCCGGTCTTTTGTCACATCTGAGTTGGAGGATGTCCAAGGCCGGAAGTGTTCATCACCACTAAGCCGCGGTAAGTAAGGAATTTTCCAGAGAGTGGTGGATGAATATTTTTCTCCAAATGGTGGTGAATCTATGCATGTGTGTACTTTCATGGCCTTTTTGTGCTTGATCCATCCATTTTACATTATAAATTGATTGTATCGGCTGCTGCAGCGATGATGGATTGTATTGTATCAAACCTTCTGGTTAACTGATGTTGGAGCCATGGAATAAATGCTAGCATCCAATCAGGATTTAAAAAGCGAAAGCATGATCTTAGTTTAGTTATGTGCGTAAAAAAGCTCATGTACATATGTGACTTAAATATGTAGCTGCAGTCTCGCACAAATGAAGAGAGAAGATAAATTTATGTCAATGAATTGTGAATGGAAATAAAAACACCAGACTGAATTATGTACTCTTTTTTCCTAGCTTAAATTATTTATTGAGATTGTAGTACACCCTGTTATTCTAATTTTATACACTTCTTTCTTGCCCAAAAATATATTAATTGGTTCTTAGCTTCCTAAAACTCAGGAATATTTTATCTTTCTCATACATTTTAATTCATTTTATGCAGGCTGAGATAATACTGACGCGATGTCCAGATTTGGATGTCTCATCTCTGAACAGTTGAAACGCCGAATACTCCATGAAAGCTTGCCTAGCGGCTTTTGCGCAATATTATATCTTTGGACGTTTGCACTTCCACGGCTCTAGACATGAGCTTCCTTATATGGTAAGAAAATGTTGGTCGAGAGCTTGATTCAGCTTGTGGAAATAAATAATCTCCCATATTTATTAAATTTTCTTGCTTTGGCATGTTACTTTATCTATATTTGAAATAGGATATTCTTTGATATGTAATTTTAGGAAATAGTTGGTTTTCAATCTTTTTGCTTGAGATTCAGAAGATCCAAAACTGCTTGATACAATGGCTACTCTAATCAATAAAATGAGTTACATATATATTCAGAAACTATGTTGATCAGGCTACTTATATGCATTGGAAAACCATTAGATTCCTTGTTGCATTAACATTGACATCCAGAGTTACTTCTCTGTACATATTTAAAATGTAGATAAAATGTATATCCTCTAGCTCTCATGTGTTTTAGTCTCTCTTTTCTCTTTATGTTGTATCACCAATGATGAGAAAGAGATCAGGGGCCATGGAGAGGGAGAGAGAGAGAGGTCTAAATGATTGTAGCCATACCAGTTTCATGTTTCCATGTATGACATTATACTAGATAGAAAACAGTAACTTTGTGTGGGTTGATTATACTAAATACTTCTAACATAATAATCTACATGTATCAATTGTTGCCCATTACTTGCGTACACACTATACCATAGTATTTTAGTAGTGCACTCTATAAAAAAAGCATCAATGCATATGATCCCTTATAACTCACTTCTTGCTTTACATGTGATTTTCTACCTTCAGAAGGTAACATGAGCACCTTGATTTCCTATCTTTTTAGACACATATTTCTTTCAGGGGTTATTTTTCAAACATCCACAACTCCTGCCTCTTACTTAATACACTACATTCCTAAAGCTTCCCAAAGACAGTACATGTTTAAAATAGTTTATGTCTTTTAGTTTTACAAGCTCCCTAAAACTAAATCGCTGTGGAATAGGTGTGCCTGCCTGCTTTAAAATGTGAGCTACTTATATAGATATTTTTTCCTCATCATTCTTAAGTATTTCCCCTAAAACTGGGTTAAGCATAGATGATGACTGCTACAACTCAAAGTAAATATTCTGAACCTAACTAAAGGATTCTGGTGATGGTGGCACAGGCACTAGCAAGTATCTAATGCATATACATGACTTCATATTATTTATCTTATTCACATTCACATACTAATATATTCATGATTTTTTTTTGCATTGTAGAGTGCTAGCGCGCTACATTGCAGAGAAAGCTTTGAGAAAATGCTTTGTTGGGATGATAGACAAGAATAATCAATCCTCATTCCAAGGTTAGATTTGTACTTCCTTCCCAGTTCTTCTTTACAAAGGACCAATCCTCTTACTTTATCCATTCATGTTGTCTTAATTTTGTTCCTTCATGGAAAAACATTTTCTCATTTCAATCTTTCTCCATTTGGTATGAGTATGGCACATGCTCTTAATTTTTTGACTATTCTTGGTTGATTAATGGTTGGTGTATTGCCTTCCACTTTGGATTTGTCAATCCTCTTGCTTAGGCTACGTGTACCATTCTGTCACATGTCGCCATCGATCTGAGCAAAAATTAGTGTAGATGAACCGAGCTATTTTATTGTAAGCTGTGTACAGAACTTCATGGGAAAATAATCATGTAGTTAATGTTTTATGCGATATATATCCAGATAGGTGAATCCTCGCAAGTTGGTCCCAGTATCTAAATATGATTGTGCCAACTTAGAGCCTTTTCAGATTGTAGCGACTCTGTTTGGGGTTTCCTTACCTAATCAAGGCTCATTCCAGTTTGCTTTGTCCTTATCTCCTTTTCTTTCATAAATTCTTCACCTATTCAAGAAGCTCATTTTTTGTTAGTTGTAACAACTAAAAAAACCATGTCCATGTTGTACTGGTGACTTGATATATTGTCTTTTTAATCACACTGCCGCCTATTTCTCTATTTAGAGTACAGTGAGGAAAATATCAACCTCCTGCAACCAACCATGCAGTAATTTACTATTTTTGAGCTCTCTGGATATCATATATAGATGTACATTTCAGTGCCTTTCTTTTCTGGACTACACTACTTTTCTTTTCAGATTTCAAATGTCTGAATCTTCCGTACAAAAGATAGTCAAGCTTATATGGTGTTTCATAGGAGCATTGGTACTGATCATTGAGAATATACCTCTCTGCTACATGTATGCGATTGTCATAGTACCTAGGTTCAAGAAATGTTTTTTAATGGTGCTAGAGTCCGGGAAATAAAAACCGAACCTTTTATGGTGAAGGATCATCGCGGAGAAGGTGAATTTACGCCTCTGCTTTATCTGTAACTGTTTTTCGTGTTAGTATTAAGCCGCCTGGGAAGTTTCAAGAAAAATGTGCTTTGAAGTACCATATTATGCAGTTAGCTCAGGGATGCAACGATACAGTTATCACCATCCTGAGATGCCCTCCTAACTACTATACTCATTCATGTGCGTTCTGCTCTATGGCACACCTGGAACGAGGACGATATTGCTTGATAGAGCCACCGCCCATTATGAAATGAATTGGATTGGATTACACATTATCGTATGCTTTATCAGGAGTTGTGTAAGTACTAATTATGCCAACCTGGGGCAACACTCTAATGGTTTCTCCACAAAGGATGCCTCCTGGAGCTCTACTTCTCTCCCACCCCCAACAGCGGTATAGTATGAAAATCCTATTACTAAATAGCTTACTGTTTGATGCTTATGTTTGTTGGTGTAGTAATCATTTTTGAAGGTCAAAGTCCCGGAGGATGTTACTCGAGGCTTCCGTATAGTCGAGTGATTTTGCTTTTGCATGCTAATAATACAATATAGATGGATATAATTAGCAGTTATTAGTGCATATTATTTTGTCTCAATACCATAAATTCAATGTAAAGGTTTGCATTATTATTGTCAAATCTAAATTACATTGAAGACTTAAACAGGGAATGATGCCTCTTTTAACTGATTGGTGTGCTTTTTTAACTCTCTTTAATGAGTAAATCATAGTGTAGTTGCATCTTATATTTTGTTTGGGCATGTAGGTGTGTGCTTCCTCGCTTTTCCCTTTCTTATAAGTTGTCCTCATTTTGTTGCTTCTATTTAGGTTTGGATTTTCTTCAACCCGCAAGGCCCATCCAGTTGTGAGCTACAATGAATTTGTTAAGAGTTGGAGGAGACAACATTGCACATCAGAGGTACGCTGAATGTAGCGAGGCAACCACGAATTGGGTATGTTCACATGAGGGATGGGAGAGGAGAGGAACATTAAAATTTTTCATGCTTTGGATGAAAATTTCAATTCATAGTTTCTTTGTATGTGCCAACACACTAGCGGTACTGATGGGCTTAGGATGAAAGTAGCGCCAACAGAATCAGTAGGTTGGATGGGAAGGCGGTTGTTGCCCTTGTCCCTTGGTGCTAGCCTACCGTGGCGGCCTCACTAACTTGCTCACTGCGAATACGAGTTCGTGGGGTCGCGAGTTGCTGCAGATTTGTTTTTATCACTTTTTACAATTTTTTTTATGTATCCCTAACTTAACGAGTCATTTTTAGCTTTGATTTTCCATATATACCAACCTATATTGATTGCAACATCGTGTTAGTCATCCATGATCTCCAAAAAGATTTTCTACCAACAACAGAATAATTAGTACCACCAGTAACCCTTCTATTTAGCCACCTTCAGGATAATTATAAATGGCATTTGGTTATTCATGTATACCACCAGTAGGACTCGGGATTTATGGATTGTCAATAGCCTCATCTGATTGCTTGATGTACTTATATCGTGTTCTTTTCAGTCTCCATTTCATCTGAGCAGGGTGGTGAGGGTCAGAACTGGTCATGTTGAAAGTCAGTTTAGCGCATCAAGGATGGAAGGTTCAGAGATTTGCAAGAGGTGATGGAGGATGGTTAGTTATTATGGTTCATCATATAGCAGTGAAAGATGAGTACAAGCACAGGCTTATTCAAAATTTGCAGTTCTTGACTACATGGGACATATATTTTGTAATCTTTTTCATTTCTTCTAAAAGGATCAAATATGTATTTTGTTCTTCCCAATGTTCTGAAGGACGATGTTGGCATTGATATAGTATAACATACATTTACAATTATGAGTGCTCTCGATACTTGGTTCAGGACATCTTGAGGAAAGATTAGTTCGTGAACTTTGCATCTTTAGCTCTTCAATTAAAACCATCAATGATTAACGGGATCAACATTTATCAAGAAGAGTCTGGAAATGCAGAGTGGAGGAGAAGCAATGCAGGGGGTTGCTGGGTTCAACTATGGGTTGCATGGGTCATCAAATTAGGCACACTATACGTCCGTGGGCGTGTCCGGACAATGACAGGTCACCCCTCGAATCGTCGCGTCCATAGCCTCGATCTTCATATATGATACCCCAAATCCATACTATGCATGCAACATAATCGGCACATAGATATCCACGTAATCTGACATAGATCAAAAGAGCACCATAGTTAGCCGATGAACATAGTTCTAAACAAATGTTACTAAAAATTGTAACAAAGTCGAAGAGAAGGACGCACTTCTTTGCCACTTCCTCGTTGCTACGGATGTAGCCGTCAATGTAGCCCCTGTGCGCTCCTCCCATGCGTGTTGGGAAGCTTGAGCCTACTTCAGATGCTGTCGGCGCTCGGGGCCGTAGCCCAGTCAGGCAGCAGCGGCCGGCCTCTGCCAGGCGCATATCCAGGGACGCACGCACCCCCCCGGCATCACCACCCCTTTCTCCTATAACGGTGCTCCGAACCCCGCCGACCTCCAAGCGTGACGAAGCTCATGCTGCTGCGGCGGCCTCCCAAAACCTGAGTCCGGCGCTCATCGAGCTTTGTTCGCCGACCATGATGCAGCGACCTCTTCTGGACATGTCCCCGATGCGCCCCCCAGGCTTTGAAGCCTCGCCCACTCCGCCTCTCCAGTGCAACGGCAACCTGCAGCGAACCCCTTCGCCAACCCGTGCTTGCCTTGTTGATGCTGGACACGACCTGCCCGCTGGCTTGGCGGAGCTCGTTGTGCCATGTCTAGAGCTTCCAGCAACGCTCTTCTGCTCAAAACAGCCGGCGCTCCTGCCGCTCACATCTGTGCAACCTTCTGAAGCACCCATGGCATGACCGAGGCCAAGCCCTCCAGCAGCCCGTCGGAAGACCTTGGCAGGCATGAGGATCTCCAAGGAAGGCGGGATCTCTCTGCAACGGATCAGGCGCCCTTCCAACCGCACGCCGGCTGCCCCGGTTGCAAAGGTGGCTGAGCGCCTTTTTTGTCATAGCCTGGGCATAACCAAAGATGGTGAAGATGTCACCGCTTCGACCCTGAATGTGTTCACGGAGAGATTCAAGGAGCAGCTCCCCCCTGAAGTGATTGTGGCCATGAGGGATTTTTTCAAGCTTGACGATAGTGCTGTTGCTGCTGTCGAGGACGCACTGATAGACCACGGTGGTGCAGCGGCTATGGACTCTGTGTGGCTGGAACAAGATGGCCAGGGATCACAGCCGGCGATCGCCCAAGTAGGCAGTCCCTGGGTTAGGGCCTTCATGTTTGTTATGTTAGTACGCCATCCTGATGCTTTCCAGGGGATTACACTTGCTACTAGTTTGCACGTATCCAGTTCGTGCATAGGTTTTAGTTACTTTGGGTCCTGTAGATGGGACTGTGTTCCCATTGTGTGTGTGTTGGTGTTTAGTCAGGTTCGGCCGCGGGCCATGTACCTGGGACTTGGATCCCCTCCTGGTTGTATTATTGTTATTCGTCATGTTAGTCAAAGGGCATCTGCTGTGAACCCATGACAGAACAGCCTATCAATACACTCAGCTGGAATGTGAGAGGGCTTAATTGCCCGGACCGTAGAGCAGCTGTCAAGGCTACCATCTCTGACACCACTTGTCATTTGGTCTGTCTCCAGGAGACTAAGTTGAGCACCGTTGACAGATACATTGCTGCCTCTCTCGGTGGAAACAAGCTTCAGAGTTTCACGCACCGACCGGTCACCGGAACCAGGGGCGGAATCCTTATGCTATGGGATGACAGCCTCCTTCATGTCTCCGACATCACCACCTCGACTTTTTGTCTCTCTGCTATGGTGCGGATTCGCACTTCCGACTCCTCCTTCAAAATCACGTCCGTCTATGGCCCCACCGACAGCGCCTCCAAAGATGCTTTCTTTGCGGAGCTGCTTAGCCAGAAGCCACCTCCGGGAGTGGCATGGCTTGCCACTGGAGACTTCAACCAAATCTACCGTGCCAGGGATAAAAACAAATGGAATGTTAACCGTAGCAGAATCAATCGCTTTCGTGCCGCTTTGCAATCTTGCGAGCTTAAGGAGATCCATCTACAGAACAGGCGTTTCACCTAGAGCAATGAGAGGAAAAATCCCACCCTTTGCAAACTTGACTCCTTCTTCTGCAACGCCGAGTGGGACACCACCTTCAACACCCATGTGTTGCATGCCTTGTCGTCATCCCTCTCCGACCACTGCCCTCTCTTGCTTGCTGATGACAAAGGACCCAAAATACCCCAGTCTTTCAAGTTTGAAAATTTCTGGACCTCCCTTCCAGGATTCCATGACATCGTCCAAAAGGCATGGGCCGAGGGCGTGTCACACACGGAGCCTTATCTCATTTTGCATCACAAGCTCAAGAAGACCGCGCTACGTCTCAAGAAGTGGAGTAGAAGACTCTTCTCAGCAGCGCACGTTCACTTCCACGCGGCACTACTCGTGATCCTAAGGCTGGACATTGCGCAGGAATCGCGCCCCTATCGCCGGAGGAGCTTGACCTACGTGCTAGACTAAAACGCAGGGTGATCAGTTTGGCAGTTCTGCAGAGGGCCAGAAAGAGCTAATGCGCCCGAATCACTAACCTCAAGGAGGGTGATGCAAACACAAAATTCTTCCACCGCCTCGTCAATGCCCGAAGAAGAAAGAACCACATCCACCGCATCAAGCTCGCAAGCGGTTGGGTTACTGACCATGGCCAAAAAGAAAAGATCATCCATGACCACTTCTCTGAGGTCATGGGGAAGGGGCACACGAGCAACCTTGACTTCAATTGGGAGGAGCTCAATGTGCAGCCAGTCGACCTTCACACCCTGGATGACACTATCACTGAGGAGGAGGTTTGGAACGCCATTAAAGAAATGCCAAGCGACAAGGCTCCCGGCCCGGACGGCTTCACGGGTATCTTTTTCAAGAAATGTTGGGCCATCGTCAAACCTGATATCATGCGAGTCATCCACCGGTTTGACTCCCTTCACACGTCCAATCTTCAATGGTTGAACTCCGCCAATGTGGTGCTCTTGCCCAAGAAGGATGGCGCGGAGGGCATCTCCGATTATAGGCCCATAAGCCTCATCCATGCCATTGCCAAAATCATTGCTAAGGTGCTCTCCTTGCGGCTTGCCCCGCATATGGATGCCCTCATCTCCAATGCCCAAAGCGCCTTCATAAAAAAGAGAAGTATCCATGACAACTTCATGTATGTGCGGAACTTTGCTCGACGCCTCCACAAGCGCAAGACCCCTGCCCTTCTGTTCAAGCTTGACATAAGAAAAGCCTTCGACTCTGTCAAATGGGAATTCATCCTGGACCTCCTGCAATGTAGGGGTTTCCCTAGCAAATTCCGTGACTAGATTGCCGCACTGCTTTGCTCCTCATCCTCGCGTTTCCTGCTCAATGGGCTGCCCGGACCTCCCATCTATCATGGTCGTGGTTTTCGTCAAGGGGACCCGATCTCGCCGCTGCTATTCGTCCTCGCAATTGACCCGCTTCACCAAATTCTTGAGTTGGCAACTAGGAAGGGCCTCCTGCATAAGATTCGGGGACGAGGCGCTATGATGAGAACCTCCTTATATGCGGATGACGCAGCTATTTTCATGGCCCCAATCAAAAGCGACGTCGACAACCTCGCCACCATCTTGAAGGGTTTCGGGGATGTCACGGGTCTATGCACCAACTTCCACAAGAGTTCGGTTGTCCCAATCAGATGTGCCAATGTTGACTTGGATCATGTCCTCAGTGCCGTTCCCGTGTCTAGAGCCACCTTCCCGATGAAATACCTGGGACTCCCACTCTCGGTCTGGCAGCTCAAGACTGTGGATTTCCAATACCTTGAAGACAAGGCGGCCGGCAAGCTTGCCACCTGGGACGGCCAAAACATCACCACCATCGGGCGCACGACACTGGTCAGATCGGTTATTGCCTCCCAAGCAGTGTATGCCATCACACCTCTCATCGTGCCACCACGCTCTCTTCACAACATCAACAAATTGGAGAGGGCTTTCCTTTGGTCTGGTTCAGATAAGACGACCGGTGCCAAATGTAAAGTGAATTGGAAGGTGGTTTGCCGCCCCAAGGAGTATGGAGGCCTTGAGGTTCTAGACACTGACAAGTTTGCTTGTGCCTTACGCCTTAGGTGGCCATGGTATGAATGGAAGGAGCCAAACAAGCTTTGGGTGGGGCTTGGGAACCCTTGCACGGAGGAGGACATGGACTTCTTCTATGTCTCAACGACCATCATTTTGGGCAACGGTGCCAAAACACCTTTTTGGGATTCCCCATGGCTCCTTGGGCGGAAACCAAAGGACATTGCCCCCTTGATTTATGCGGCCTCCACGCGCAAGAACTAGAAGGTGCGGGAGGCCCTCCATGGAGATGCTTGGATTCTTAAGATCGGTCGCAACACCATTGTCTCCGGTGCCCACATCCTCCAATTCTTCACGTTATGGATGCTTGTGCATGACCTACACTTGGATCAACAAACTGACGATGACATTATTTGGAAACACGCCAACGACGGGTCCTACTCCGCGGCCACCGCCTACAAGGCTTAGTTTCTTGGACTGACACTTTCGCCCATGGACTTTATGATCTGGAAGGCTTGGGACCCTCCTAAGATCAAGTTTTTTGCTTGGTTGGCTATCCAAGACCGGATTTGGACAGCCGACAGATTGGAGCGGCGCGGTTGGCAAAACTGTGGTCTTTGCCCGCTTTGCAATCGTGTTGGCGAGACGGGTGCACACCTCTTCTACAAATGCCGCTACACCATAAGGCTATGGAACTCGGTCATCCTTGAATTTGGTCTAGCACACATGGACACCTCCTCTTGGCATTTGGATGGATCCGTTTTGGAATGGTGGGAAAAGCAAACCTGCTTGCAAAACCCAAACCGACGAGCCCTGGCCTCACTTACAATGCTAGTCTCTTGGACGATCTGGAGCGAGCGTAATGCTCGGGTCTTCCGACACAAGAGCGCACCGCCTCCGGTCCTTCTCCGTGCTATCACGTCAAGCTTTGGATTATCGCGGGAGCTAAAAAACTGGGGTGTATTCTTGTGCGCGAGTAGTTGCCATGCCGGGCATACGGATCATTTGTAACACTCTAAAACACTTCTCTCTTATTTAATGAATGAGGCAAATCTTTTGCCTCCGTTTTGAAAAAAATGTAGGTGTCCGTGGTAGGAGAGGGGGGCCTCGCAGCCGTCGATGATATTGGGGGAGTCAATCTAGCCAACCATCCTTCGAACGACGCGGTTTTGCCGCCTCACGAGCTTCGTCGCTTTCGCATCCGCTGCCGCCCTCTTCTTCGCCTCGCGCACCGACTGCTCGAGCTCGAGGCGGAGGGCCTTTGCGTTCTTTCGATGGATCCGGCGGGCGTCTATCTCTGTCGTCATCAGGGAGCTGTTTGTAGATATCTGTGAGGAGCTACTCTTCATCGGTGAATAATTCACGTCGAAGGTCTAAATACGAATGTATCAAGTCACATTTTGGTATTAGATACATCCGTATCTAGACTAATTTAAGACAAGAATTTTGGGACGGAGGGAGTACATTTTAAGACCTCCGACGTGAATTATTCGTGCCAAAATGTACTCCCTCAAATATTGTGCCAATGAATAAAGTCAACATTTCTGATATTGTGCAATAATTTCTTAGAGCATCAAATAGATCTTAATTTGTAACCAATTTTTAATTGGATCATCATTCTATATTATATTCATTGTCAAATTGCCTTTTTGTTATCAATTTAGGTTGCAAGGGAAGTGGTTTAAACTCTTATACGATTGTGATTGTACTATCTTTTCTCTACATGCGAAATTGTACATAATAATTGTTTACATGACTCCCTAAAATATTTGAAAAGCCCGTGGCAACGCACAGGCATTCTACTAGTCATGCTTAGTGTACGAGTTTGAAGCGCCTATCGCCCATGTGCAGAGCATATATGGGCCGTACAATGCAGCCTGTTAAAAAGGTAAATTTTTCATAATAATAAAAAGAAGTAAAAAAATCCGGCAAGGCCGAGGCAGGACATGGACGTAGGCAGCAGGCCGACGTGGCTGACCACGGCGTCGCCGGTGGAAGAGAGGAAATAGGTTGACAGAATGGCAGTGCAGATGCAGGGTAGAAACTGGTCGCTAGAGTTGGAGAAGGACGGGACTTAGAAGGAAGGTCGACGGAGGCGGCGAGGAAGACAGGGCGGGGTGGTGCGGCACACACAGGTAGAAGGTAGGATAGCCGCCGGATGAAAATCCAACGGTTCGACCAAATCAACTTTATAATAGGCTAACTTCAGATACGCGGGTAAGCATATCCGTACAACTGCCCGATCACGATGAATAAATTAAGGTGTGCGTTAGCATCTTGCATCAGAGTGTTTAGCGAACTTCTCCTATGCTGGCGCATGACGAGTCACGTCCGTATCGACAGCGTTTCTCCTGTGCGAAAACCGGCGCAGCCGCAGGATTGCAGATCAGAGGCCTGCTACTTACTACTCGGGCGTAATATTAGGATTTAGGGTGCTTGCCCGGCCGGTTCAGCTCGATGGACCGGTACGTACGTAGTACGTACGCGGGCGGGGCTAGTTATCGCCGCCTTAAATACCGCACCAAACTTCGGCCGCCTCCGCGCCGACGCGGCCCGCTCGCCGCTACGCACTGCACCAGCGGCGACCAGCCAGCCACTCCCCGGCCAGCATTTATTGCCGGAAGTACCACTCCGATCCTCCTCCCTGTGGAAAGTGGAAACTCGTCTCATCATCCATAGAGACGGCGAGACCGGCCGGCCGGCCGGCCTGAGGCTAGCTGGCTTCCGCCCGTCACTCCGATGCCCTGGCCATGCTTGTGCACTCGTGCACGCATGCAGTAGATGGGCTAGCTAGCTAGCGCACAGGCACAGGCAGCTAGTACGCACGTACGGCAGCAGCAGCCGGCCGGCCGGCCGGGATGGCGGCGATACAAGCATAGCTAGCGCGCTGCGCCGAGCATAAGTGCGGCAGGAATTGTGGTATCTACTTTTTTTTTTGAAGATAATTGTGGTATCTACTGGTACGTAGCTTGGTGGGCTACCTACCGGATCATCATTGACGTGCATGCATGCACGCACACAGCTGGTAGCATTTATCGACAACAGAGCAGGTAGTACATGCTGGCTTGCCACGTTTCGCGTCCATGAAAAACAAGCTTGCTACTCGTGATGAGAAATATGAAAGCACAAGAATGATACAGTATTGTGTTCAACAAGGCCTCCCCTTGGGTAACGCGTGTCATTCATAGGGTTTTGGAGGAGAGTAAGCACGTCGCAGGATTTCTTCGAGGGGAGCTACTCCTTCCATCTATATAGGGCCTAATGCGTTTTTTGAGGCTAACTTTGACCAAATGTTAGAGCAATAATATATGATATGCAACTTACACAAAGCACATCATCAAATTCGTATGTGAAAGGAGCTTTCAATGATATAATTTTCACATTATGCATGTCATGTAGTATTAATTTTATCAATAGTCAAAGGCGGTCTTGAAAAACGCATTAGGCCCTATATAGATGGAAGGAGGGAGTAGCGCAGTTCATTGTGAAATTATCGAGGCGGGCTAGTAGCGAGTAGTCTTCTTGTAACTTTGGTGGAACTAGGAGAAACCTCCCTCTCTGTAAACGGTGGACGAGCATCTTGCTTTCTTCTATGAATATATGATACATATGCTTGTGCATATTCCAGAAAAAAACACCCCCCTTATCGCAGGAATCCTGATGGATCCTATCGTGCAATGTTTTTTTTTTGAAAAGGAATAAATCTATTCCACTCATACTTGGCTCCTAGCGCTTTGGCTAGTCACCACACCAGCAACACAGTCAGGGGCAACATCTGCCCAAATGGTGAAAGACACGTACGCCTTCAGACCAAACTGCGCAAGCGAATGTGCAACAGTATTACAGGTTCTCCTACAGAATAAGAAGTCTGAGACCTCAAAAGAAGTATAGCATAAACTACGAGCCTCACGCAGGAGGATACCGATGTAGGAATTATCATAATCTCTTGACTTCAGCGCCCCCACCAAAACCTGACAGTCTGATTCGAACGCAATCCTATAAGCTCCCAGGTCAGCAGCCCCCTCGATCGCCTTGAGACAAGCCAAAGCTTCAGCCTGAAGAGCGTTTTGGACATGATCAAGTTTGCGTGCTGCTGCAGCAATGAACAAGCCCGCCTCATCCCGCGCAATGAGGCCCCATGCACCGGAGCCCGTGTCCTGAAGGAAGACTTGTTTCTTGCTATCCACCAATCTCACAGGAGAGTGACCACATGCACCTATTTATCCCCGGGGAGCGTCCAGATCTGTCTGAGGACCTTCTTTGGGCTCTTGCAGTCACAAAGGGCTACCCGAATATCCTCCAGGCACCTTTCCCACCATAGGGCTTTCACCTTCTTGCACTTAAGAAATAGGTGACCACCATCTTCATCCAAGCGCAGGTACATAGGGGCATCGTGTGTCAAGCTCGATCTGTTTTCTCTTGACATTCAGTCTTGTGGGTAGGCTAGTATGAGCCAGACGCCAAGTGAACAAGCGCACCTTGCTCGGAACACCCAATTGCCACAGTTTGTTCCAGAGGGGAGATCCCTGTTCTTGAATAGCAGAAGTGCTGGCATCATGGTGTAGGCTTCTCTCTCGGATGGCAATCCCCAGCTGATAAGCAGATTTGACCGAGAACTGGCCTCTCTTGTCAAAATGCCAGGAAATGAAGTCCTCCATGCCCTGCCTTAGAGGTATAGCCAGAATTGAGTGTGCATCCTCCTCAGAAAAAAGCTCACGCACTAGGGCCTCATCCCACTGGTCGGTGACTGGTTTAATGAGCTCCGAGACTTTAGAGACCAATGCATGTCCTTGATGTGTCGTTGGCTGTCTAGTAGAGCCCCTCGGAATCCAGGGGTCGGTCCAGACCCACACAGAGGTGCCGTCACCAATGCTCCACACTATCCCTTCCTTTAACAGACCACGCCCACGTAAAATACTCCGCCAAGCGTACGATGCGCCTGGTTGAGCTACAACCTCAAGAATGGAGCACTCAGGGAAATATTTTGCTTTCAAAATAGTAGCACAAAGGGTGTCTGGAAACTACAGGAGCCTCCAGCTTTGCCGAGATAGCATCGCCATATTGAATAAGTGCAGATCCCTGAGACCAAGGCCCCCTTCCTTTTTTGATTTTGTCATCCGTTCCCAGCTGACCCAATGGCACTTGTCCTTGCCGTCCTGCTGACTCCACCAGTACCGACAAATCATCTTGCTAATATCTTCACACAGAGATTTAGTTAGATCAAAGCAAGACATGGCATAGGTGGGTATGGACTGAGCAACAGCTTTGTTGAGAACTTCTTTATGTTGGAAATATGCCCTAGAGGCAATAATAAATTGGTTATTATTATATTTGCTTGTTCATGATAATCGTTTATTGTCCATGCTAGAATTGTATTGATAGGAAACTCAGATACATGTGTGGATATATAGACAACACCATGTCCCTAGTAAGCCTCTAGTTGACTAGCTCGTTGATCAATAGATGGTTACGGTTTCCTGACCATGGACATTGAATGTCATTGATAACGGGATCACATCATTAGAAGAATGATGTGATGGACAAGACCCAATCCTAAGCCTAGCACAAAGATCATGTAGTTCGTATGCTAAAGCTTTTCTAATGTCAAGTATCATTTCCTTAGACCATGAGATTGTGCAACTCCCGGATACCGTAGGAGTGCTTTGGGTGTGCCAAACGTCACAACGTAACTGGGTGACTATAAAGGTGCACTATGGGTATCTCCGAAAGTATCTGTTGGGTTGGCACAAATCGAGACTGGGATTTGTCACTTCGTGTAAACGGAGAGGTATCTCTGGGCCCACTCGGTAGGACATCATCATAATGTGCATAATGTGATTAAGGAGTTGATCACGGGATGATGTGTTATGGAACGAGTAAAGAGACTTGCCGGTAACGAGATTGAACAAGGTATCGGGATACCGACGATCGAATCTCGGGCAAGTAATATACCGATAGACAAAGGGAATTGTATGCGGGATTGATTGAATCCTCGACATCGTGGTTCATCCGATGAGATCATCGAGGAGCATGTAGGAGCCAACATGGGTATCCAGATCCCGCTGTTGGTTATTGGCCGGAGAGTCGTCTCGGTCATGTCTACGTGTCTCCCGAACCCGTAGGGTCTACACACTTAAGGTTTGGTGACGCTAGGGTTATAGAGATATTAGTATGCGGTAACCCGAAAGTTGTTCGGAGTCCCGGATGAGATCCCGGATGTCACGAGGAGTTCCGGAATGGTCCGGAGGTAAAGATTTATATATGGGAAGTCTTGTTTTGGTCGCCGGAAAAGTTTCGCGCATTATCGGTATTGTACCGGGAGTGCCGAAAGGGGTCCGGGGGTCCACCAAGGGTGTCCACCTACCCCGGGGGGCCACATGGGCTGTAGGGGTGTGCGCCTTGGCCTATATGGGCCAAGGGCACCAGCCCCAAGAGGCCCATGCGCCAAGAGATAAGGGAAATGAAGAGTCCTAAAGGGGGAAGGCACCTCCTAGGTGCCTTGGGAGGATGGACTCCTCCCTGGCCGCACCCTTCCTTGGAGGAAGGGCCAAGGCTGCTCCCCCCTCTCCCTTGGCCCTATATATAGTGGGGGGAAGGGAGGGCAGCCGCACCTAAGCCCCGGCGCCTCCCTCTCCCTCCCATGACACATCTCCCTCCTCCCGCAGCGCTTGGCGAAGCCCTGTTGGAATCCCGCTACTTCCACCACCACGCCGTCGTGCTGCTGGATCTCCATCAACCTCTCCTCCCCCCTTGCTGGATCAAGAAGGAGGAGACGTCGCTGCTCCGTACGTGTGTTAAACGCGGAGGTGCCATCCGTTCGACGCTAGGATCACGGTGATTTGGATCACGACGAGTACGACTCCATCAACCCCGTTCTCTTGAACGCTTCCGCGCGCGATCTACAAGGGTATGTAGATCCACTCCTCCCTCGTTGCTAGATGACTCCATAGATAGATCTTGGTGACACGTAGGAAAATTTTGAATTTATGCTACGTTCCCCAACAGTGGCATCATGAGCTAGGTCTATGCGTAGTTACTATGCACGAGTAGAACACAAAGTAGTTGTGGGCGTTGATTTTGTTCAATATGCTTACCGTTACTAGTCCAATCTTGATTCGGTGGCATTGTGGGATGAAGCGGCCCGGACCGACCTTACACGTACTCTTACGTGAGACTGGTTCCACCGACTGACATGCACTAGTTGCATAAGGTGGCTAGCGGGTGTCTGTCTCTCCCACTTTAGTCGGATCGGATTCGATGAAAAGGGTCCTTATGAAGGGTACATAGCAATTGGCATATCACGTTGTGGTTTTTGCGTAGGTAAGAAACGTTCTTGCTAGAAACCCATAGCAGCCACGTAAAACATGCAAACAACAATTAGAGGACGTCTAACTTGTTTTTGCAGGGTATGCTATGTGATGTGATATGGCCAAGAAGAATGTGATGAATGATATGTGATGTATGAGATTGATCATGTTCTTGTAATAGGAATCACGACTTGCATGTCGATGAGTATGACAACCGGCAGGAGCCATAGGAGTTGTCTTTATTTATTATATGACCTGCGTGTCATTGAACAACACCATGTAATTACTTTACTTTATTGCTAACCATTAGCTGTAGTAGTAGAAGTAATAGTTGGCGAGACAACTTCATGAAGACACGATGATGGAGATCATGATGATGGAGATCATGGTGTCATGCCGGTGACGATGATGATCATGGAGCCCCGAAGATGGAGATCAAAAGGAGCAAAGTGATGATGGCCATATCATGTCACTATTTGATTACATGTGATGTTTATCATGTTTATACATCTTATTTGCTTAGAACGACGGTAGTAAATAAGATGATCCCTCATTAAAATTTCAAGAAAGTGTTCCCCCTAACTGTGCACCGTTGCGAAAGTTCATCGTTTCGAAGCACCACGTGATGATCGGGTGTGATAGATTCTTACGTTCGAATACAACGGGTGTTGACGAGCCTAGCATGTACATACATGGCCTCGAAACACATGCAAAACACTTAGGTTGACTTGACGAACCTAGCATGTACAGACATGGCCTCGGAACACAAGAGACCGAAAGGTCGAGCATGAGTCGTATGGTAGATACGATCAACATGAAGATGTTCACCGATGTTGACTAGTCCGTCTCACGTGATGATCGGACACGGCCTAGTTGACTCGGATCATGTAATCACTTAGATGACTAGAGGGATGTCTATCTGAGTGGGAGTTCATGAACTTAATTATCCTGAACATAGTCAAAAGGGTTTTTGCAAATTATGTCGTAGCTCGCGCTTTAGTTCTACTGTTTAGATATGTTCCTAGAGAAAAATTAGTTGAAAGTTGATAGTAGCAATTATGCAGACAGTAAAAGGCTTATGTCCTTAATGAACCGCTCAGTGTGCTGAACCTCGAACGTCGTCTGTGGATGTTGCGAACATCTGACATACACATTTTGATAACTACGTGATAGTTCAGTTAAATGGTTTAGAGTTGAGGCACCAAAGACGTTTTAAAACGTCACGAAACATATGAGATGTTTCGAGGGCTGAAATTGGGATTTCAGGCTCGTGCCCACGTCAAGAGGTATAAGACCTCCGATGATTTTCTTAGCCTGCAAACTAAGGGAGAAAAGCTCAATTGTTGAGCTTGTGCTCAGATTGTCTGAGTACAACAATCATTTGAATCGAGTGGGAGTTGATCTTCCAGATGAGATAGTGATGTTTCTCTGAATTCATTACCACCAAGCTGCTAGAGCTTCGTGATGAACTATAATATATCAGGGACATATATGATGAACCTTGAGATATTCGCGATGTTTGACACCACAAAAGTAGAAATCAAGAAGGAGCATCAATTGTTGATGGTTGGTGAAACCACTAGTTTCAAGAAGGGCAAGGGCAAGAAAGGGATACTTCATGAAACGACAAGTCAGTTGCTGCTCAAGTGAAGAAACCCAAAGTTGAACCCAAGCCCGAGACTAAGTGCTTCTGTAATAAAGGGGAACAGCCACTGGAGCAGAATTACCCTAGATACTTGGTAGATGAGAAGACTGTCGATAGAAGTATATTGGATATACATTATGTTAATGTGTACGTTACTAGTACTCCTAGTAGCACCAGGGTATTAGATACCGGTTCGGTTGCTAAGTGTTAGTAACTCGAAATAAAAGCTACGGAATAAACAGAGACTAGCTAAAGGTGAGCTGACGATATGTGTTGGAAGTGTTTCCAAGGTTGATATGATCAAGCATCGCACGCTCCCTCTACCATCGAGATTGGTATTAAAACCTAAATAATTGTTATTTGGTGTTTGCGTTGAGCATAGACATGATTGGATTATGTCTATCGCGATACGGTTATTCATTTAAGGAGAATAATGGTTACTCTGTTTATTTGAATAATACCTTCAATGGTCTTACGCCTAAAATGAATGGTTTATTGAATCTCGATTGTAGTGATACACATGTTCATGCCAAAAGATATAGGATAGTAATGATAGTACCACCTACTTGTGGCACTGCCACTTAAGTCATATCGGTATAAAACGCATGAAGAAGCTCCATGTTGATGGATCTTTGGACTCACTCATTTTTGAAAGGATTGAGACATGCGAACCATGTTTGTTGGTAGATATGCATGAAGAAACTCTATACAAATGGATCGTTTGGACTCACTTGATTTCGAATTACTTGAGACATGCAAATCATACCACATGGGCAAGATGACTGAAAGCCTCATTTTCAGTAAAATGGAACAAGAAAGCAACTTGTTGGAAGTAATACATCTTGATGTGCGCAGTCCAATGAGTGCTGAGGCGTGTAGTGGATATCGTTATGTTCTTACTTCACAGATGATTTGAGTAGATGTTGAGTATATTTACTTGATGAATCACAAGTCTGAATTATTGAAAGGTTCAAGTAATTTCAGGGTGAAGTTGAAAGATCGTCGTGACAAGAGGATAAAATATCTATGATATGATCATAGAGATGAATATCTGAATTACGATTTTGGCACAGAATTAAGACATTGTGGAAATTGTTTCACAACTAATACAGCCTGGAACACCATAGTGTGATGGTGTGTCCGAACATCATAACTGCACCCTATTGGATATGATGCATACCATGATGTCTCTTATTGAATTACCACGATAGTTTATGGGTTAGGCATTAGAGACAACCACATTCATTTTAAATAGGGCACCACGTAATTCTGATGAGATGACACCGTATGAACTATGGTTTAGAGAAACCTAAGCTGTCATTTCTTAAAAGTTTGGGGCTGCGACGCTTATGTGGAAAAGTTTCAGGCTGATAAGCTCGAACCCTAAGCGGATAAATGCATCTTCATAGGACACCCAAAACAGTTGGGTATACCTCCTGTCTCAGATCCGAAAGCAATAAGGGATTGTTTCTAGAATCGGGTCTTTTCTCGAGGAAAAGTTTCTCTTGAAAGAATTGAGTGGGAGGATGGTGGAGACTTGATAAGGTTGTTGAACCGTCTCTTCAACTAGTGTGTGGCAGGGCACAGGAGTTGTTCCTGTGGCACCTACACCAATTGAAGTGGAAGCTTATGATAGTGATCATGAAACTTCAGATCAAGTCACTACCAAACCTCGTGGGATGACAAGGATGCGTACTACTTCAGAGTGGTACGTAATCCTGTCTTGGAAGTCATGTTGCTAGACAACAATGAACCTACAAACTATGGAGAAGCGATGGTGGGCCTGGATTCCAAAATGGCTTGAGGCCATATAATCCGAGAGAGGATCCATATATGAAAACAAAGTGTAGACTTTGGGAGAACTACTTGATGGTCGTAAGGCTGTTAGGTACATATGGATTTTAAAAGGAAGACGGACAATGATGGTAGGTATCACCATTAAGAAAGCTCGACTTGTCGTTAAGATGTTTTCCGACAAGTTCAAGGAGTTGACTATGATGAGACTTTCTCACTCGTAGCGATGCTAAGAGTCTGTTGGAATTATATTAGCGATTATTGCATTGTTTGTGAAATCTTGCAGATAGGATGTCAAAAACATTGTTTTCTCAACGATTTTCTTGAGGAAAGGTTGTATGTGATACAACCGGAAGGTTTTGTCAAGCCTGAAAGATGCTAATAAGTATGCAAAGCTCCATCAATCCTTCTAAGGACTGGAGTAAGCATCTCGGAGTTGGAATGTATGCTTTGATAAGATGATCAAAGTTTTGGGTGTATACAAAGTTTATGAGAAACTTGTATTTCCAAAGAAGTGAGTGGGAGCACTATAGAATTTCTGATAAATATATGTTGTTGACATATTGTTGATCAGAAATGACATAGAATTTCTGGAAAGCATATAGGGTTATTTGGAAAGTGTTTTTCAATGGATAGCCTGGATTAAGCTACTTGAACATTGAGCATCAAGATCTATAAGGATAGATCAAAATTCTTAATGGTACTTTCAAATGAGCACATACCTTGACATGATCTTGAAGGTGTTCAAGATGGATCAGTCAAAGAAGGAGTTCTTGCCTGAGTTGTAAGGTATGAAGTTAAGACTTAAAGCTCGACCACGACAGAAGAAAGAGGAAGGACGAAGGTCGTCCCCTATGCTTTTATCATAGGTTCTCTACAGTATGCTATGCTGTGTACCACACCTGAAGTGTGCCTTGCCATGAGTCAGTCAAGGGGTACAAGAGTGATCCAAGAATGGATCACAGGACAGTGGTCAAAGTTATCCTTAGTAACTAGTGGACTAAGGAATTTTCTCGATTATGGAGGTGGTAAAAGAGTTCGTCGTAAAGGGTTACGCCGATGCAAACTTTGACACTAATCCAGATTATTCTGAGTAGTAAACTGGATTCGTATAGTAGAACAATTGTTTGGAATAGCTCCAAATAGAACGTGGTAGCTGCATCTAGGAGATGACATAGAGATTTGTAATGCACACACGGATCTAAAAGGTTCAGATCCGTTGACTATAACATCTCTCACAAGCATAATATGATCAAACCCAGAACTCATCGAGTGTTAATCACATGGTAATGTGAACTAGATTATTGACTCTAGTAGACTCTTTGGGTGTTAGTCACATGGGGATGTGACCTTGAGTGTTAATCACATATCGATGTGAACTGGATTATTGACTCTAGTGCAAGTGGGAGACTGTTGGAAATATGCCCTAGAGGCAATAATAAATTGGTTATTATTATATTTCCTTGTTCATGATAATCGTTTATTGTCCATGCTATAATTGTATTGATAGGAAACTCAGATACATGTGTGGATACATAGACAACACCATGTCCCTAGTAAGCCTCTAGTTGACTAGCTCGTTGATCAATAGATGGTTACGGTTTCTTGACCATGGACATTGAATGTCATTGATAACGGGATCACATCATTAGAAGAATGATGTGATGGACAAGACCCAATCCTAAGCCTAGCACAAAGATCATGTAGTTCGTATGCTAAAGCTTTTCTAATGTCAAGTATCATTTCCTTAGACCATGAGATTGTGCAACTCCCGGATACCGTAGGAGTGCTTTGGGTGTGCCAAACGTCACAACGTAACTGGGTGACTATAAAGGTGCACTACGGGTATCTCCGAAAGTGTCTGTTGGGTTGGCACGAATCGAGACTGGGATTTGTCACTCCGTGCAAACGGAGAGGTATCTCTGGGCCCACTCGGTAGGACATCATCATAATGTGCACAATGTGATCAAGGAGTTGATCACGGGATGATGTGTTACGAAACGAGTAAAGAGACTTGCCAGTAACGAGATTGAACAAGGTATCGGGATACCGACGATCGAATCTCGGGCAAGTAATATACCGATAGACAAAGGGAATTGTATGCGGGATTGATTGAATCCTCGACATCGTGGTTCATCCGATGAGATCATCGAGGAGCATGTGGGAGCCAACATGGGTATCCAGATCCCGCTGTTGGTTATTGGCCGGAGAGTCGTCTCGGTCATGTCTACGTGTCTCCCGAACCCGTAGGGTCTACACACTTAAGGTTTGGTGACGCCAGGGTTATAGAGATATTAGTATGCGGTAACCCAAAAGTTGTTCGGAGTCCCGGATGAGATCCCGGACATCACGAGGAGTTCCGGAATGGTCCGGAGGTAAAGATTTGTATATGGGAAGTCTTGTTTTGGTCGCCGGAAAAGTTTCGCGCATTATCGGTATTGTACTGGGAGTGCCGAAAGGGGTCCGGGGGTCCACCAAGGGGGTCCACCTACCCCGGGGGGCCACATGGGCTGTAGGGGTGTGCGCCTTGGCCTATATGGGTTAAGGGCACCAGCCCCAAGAGGCCCATGCGCCAAGAGATAAGGGAAAGGAAGAGTCCTAAAGGGGGAAGGCACCTCCTAGGTGCCTTGGGGAGGATGGACTCCTCCCTGGCCGCACCCTTCCTTGGAGGAAGGGCCAAAGCTGCGCCCCCCTCTCCCTTGGCCCTATATATAGTGGGGGGAAGGGAGGGCAGCCGCACCTAAGCCCTGGCGCCTCCCTCTCCCTCCCATGACACATCTCCCTCCTCCCGCAGCGCTTGGCGAAGCCCTGTTGGAATCCCGCTACTTCCACCACCACGCCGTCGTGCTGCTGGATCTCCATCAACCTCTCCTTCCCCCTTGCTGGATCAAGAAGGAGGAGACGTCGCTGCTCCGTACGTGTGTTGAACGTGGAGGTGCCGTCTGTTCGGCGCTAGGATCATCGGTGATTTGGATCACGATGAGTACGACTCCATCAACCCCGTTCTCTTGAACGCTTCCGCGCGCGATCTACAAGGGTATGTAGATCCACTCCTCCCTCGTTGCTAGATGACTCCATAGATAGATCTTGGTGACACGTAGGAAAATTTTGAATTTATGCTACGTTCCCCAACACTTTACCCACCTTCGTGAGCAGTTTTTCAATCCAGCCCTGTATACGCTTCCAGATTTTCTCTTTCAAATATTCAAATTCTTTACTTTTTGCAGCCCCCAGGTGAACTGGGAGCCCCAAGTAACGTTCGTTTTTTGATTCAGATGGAATGTGGAGCACACTGAGCACTTGTTGTTTCGGAGGTCCACTCGTACCCTTGCTAAAGAAAGCAGACAACTTATCTTTGTTGATCATCTGGCCCGACTGAGCTTCATACAAAGCCAAGACTTGCTGGAGCTTCTCCGCACTAGCCACTGTTTCTTTCATAACAATGATTAAATCATCCGCAAAAAATAGATGGTTGATTCTGGGTGCTTGTGGGCAGATCTGGATCCCCTCAATCGTATGATCAAGCTCAACATGCTGCAGAAGGATGGAGAAAGCTTCTGCACATAAGATGAATAGGTACGATGATAATGGGCCGCCCTGCCGGAGACCCCGCCGAGGAAGGAAAGCCTCAGTTAGTTTGCCATTCACTTTCACTCGGTATGAAATAGATCGCACACAGTTCATAATAATACTAACACAGGCATTCGAGAAGCCCATATGCACCATCATTTTCTCAAGGAAGTCCCATTCCACCCTGTCATAGGCTTTACTCATGTCCAATTTGACCGCCACCAGCCTGTCTCGGCCTCCTTTCTTCCTATGCATCATGTGGGTGATCTCATATGCTAGCAATACATTATCCGTGATCATGTGCCTCAGCACGAAAGCAGATTGGGTCGGGGATATGTCAGGACCCCGACTCGATGTCACATCGATCTAGCCGGTAACACCTCATATCACTTTGCGGCCTCACGCACGGTATCCCCACGGGTGTCGCCTTACCTTTGCCCGGGACCGTTTGCGCCTTTTGGCTCACGTATATGATAGTGTCGCTAGCATCCATATGATAAAGAGCCCGGGCTGACATGACTAGTCGTAAACCCAAAGTGGCACAGACTTACAGGGACAGGCATCCATGACCCAGCTTCGAACGTGTCGGTCATCAGCAAGTGGGTCCGGGCTGTAGCACTGGGCTAGCAGGACTCCGGTAAACCGGGCTGTAGCGGGCTAATAGGACTCCGGTACTCAAAGCGTGACATTTCCCCGAAGGGACAGACACAGGAACGAAGAAGGACACATGCCGGCCAGCCTAGGTGTTCCAGAGCAGTAGCAAGCTACCATGGCTCAGCGGTAACACTAGGAGACATTTCCCGGTAAGAGAGGCTACTAAAGATAAACAACTAGATAGTCAGATCCCACACATACCAAGCATTTCAATCATACACACAATATGCTCGATATGTGCAAATACAACGAAGCATCACAACATGACTCTACGACACAAGTACTTTATTTAAGGCTCAGGGAGCCATACATAACATACACAAAGGTACGGGTCTCACGACCCAACATACAAGTCATACAGTCATACAAACCAGCAGCGGAAGTAACTTGTCTGAGTACAGACAACTAGTAAAATAAAGGAGGCTTGGAAAGCCTAGCTATACTACGTGGTCCTTCACAAGCTCAGGGTCACCACCTGGGTCTTTAGCCTACTCGTTGATGTCAACGTCTACATAGAACCCATCAGAAGGGGTTGCAGCATCTTCTGTAAAAATGTAGATTATAGCAACATGAGTACAAGGGTACTCAGCAAGTCTTACATCAGATCCTACATACATGCATGTTATCAAGAAGGGTTGGTGGAGTTATTGCAGCAAGCCAGCTTTGACTCTTGGCTAGGCTATCCTACGATACTCCAACTTGAAATGGTTTTGCGCACACGAGTCCACTACTCACCACTTCAATACACCACCGAGGATCCACCTCCGTCTTCCTACGGAAGAGCCATCCTCGGCACTCACTCTTATCTTGAGGCTTTTAGTAGTTTCCATTTACTTGTCTATGAACTGTATAGGCAACCAAGTAGTCCTTTACCGCGGACGCGGCTATTCGAATAGATCATGTTAACCCTGCAGGGGTGTACTCCTTCATACACGCTCTCACCACTTATCGTCGTTTACACGACATGTACTCGGCAACCTTCAAGCGGAAGCCCAACGTGGGTGTCGGCCACGACCTACCTA